>NC_067420.1:46049823-46342323 GCF_009764475.1 Pristis pectinata
TAATCCCTTCTGCCTACACGTGGTCCATATCCATCTATTCTTAGACAGGCATATGAATATGCAGAGAGCCTCTTAAATGCCTGTATCGTATCTGCCTCCACTACAACTCCCGGTAGCACTTTCCAGGCACCCACCACTCTCTGCACATCTACTTTGATCTTACCCCCTCTCATTTTAACTACATGCCCTCTTGTATTGGATATTTCAACCCTGGGAGGAGGATACCGGTTGATTATCTATGTCTCTCATATAATTTCTATCAGGTCTCTCATCAGCCTCTGCCACTCCAGAGAAAACTACCTAGGTTTGTCCAACCTCTCTATGTAACACATGCCCTCTAATCCAGGCAGCATTCTGGTAAACCTCTTCTGCACCTTCTCCAAAGCCTCCACGTCCTTCCCGTAGTGTGGCATTGGAATTGCACACTGTACTCCAAATGTGGCCTAACCAAGGTTTTATACAGCTGCAACGTGACTTCCCAGCTTTTAGGAAGCTATGGACATGGACCCCAAGATCTCTCTGTACATCAACACTGTTAAGGGTCCTTCTATTAACTGTGTACTTTCCCTTTACATTTGATCTCCCAAAGTACAATACCCCACACTTGCCCAGATTAAACTCCATCTGCCTTTTCTCTACCCATATCGGCAACTGTATCCTTTGTCAATCTTCTACCTATCCACAATGCCACCAATCTTTATGTAGTTTGCACACTTACGAACTGACACATCCATGATTTAATCCAATTTGTACATCATAAACAGCAGAGGTCCCAGTACAAATTCCTGCAGAACACCACTAACACAGACCTCCAGCCAGAATAAGACCTATTGACCACTACCCTCTGTCTTCCGTAGGCAAGCCAATTCTGAATCCAAACAGCCAAGTAACCATGGATCCCAAGCATCTTAATCTTCTGGATGAACCTACCATGAGGGACCTTGTCAAATGCTTTACTAAGTTCCATGTAAACAACATTCACTGGTCAAGTTCAAGTTACTTTATTGTCATTCATCCATGCTATAAAAACACATGGCGGAACGAAATGTCGTTTCCCCCAGACTCTCACAACAGAGGACCTACATAGAACAGAAGACGTACAATAAACACAAACAAAAATCAAAAAATCAAAAAAACAAGTGCAAGTAAAAATAGTGCAAAAAAGTGGTATATACAAAATACAAATTTAGTGCAGAGTTAGTGCAAAACCGAGCTGGACAAGAGAAATACAAGCTCAGTATGTTGTACTCACTGCTCCACCTTCATCGATCACCTTCATCACCTCTTCAAAAAACTTAGTCAAGTTAGTAAAACATGACCTGCCCTGCACAAAGACATGACTGTCCCTAACTAGTCTATACTTTGCCAAATGCTCATAAATCCTACCCCTAAGGATCCTCTCCAATAGCTTCCCTACCACTGACATGAAACTCACCGGTCTATAATTTCCAAGGGTACCCCTATTTCTTTTCATGAGTCATAGTCATGCAGCATTGAAACAGGCCCTTCAGCCCAATTGTCTATGCTGATTAAGGCGCTTACCTGAGTTAGTCCCATTTGCTTGCATTTGTCTCATATCCTTCTAAATTTTTCCTATCCATCTACCTGTCTAAATATCTTTTAAATGTTGTAATTGTACCCACCTGTACTACTTTCTCTGGCCGCTAGTTCCAGATACCCACCACCCTCTATGTGAAAAAGTTGTTCTTCAGGTCCCCTTTAAATCTTTCCCCTCTCACCTTAAGCTTATCTGCCATCTAACTTTGGACTCCCTTGTCTCAGGGAAAAATAAACGGTGAACATTCACCTTATCTATGCCCCTCATGATTTTATATACCTCTGTAAGATCACCCTTCAGCTCTCTACTCTCCAGGGGAAAAAAATCCCCAGCCTATTGAGTTCTCCTTGTAACCAAGAGTTGTAACTCTCCAGTCCCAGTAACATCCCTGTGAAGCAAAAAACAAATTGCAGGAGGAACTCAGTGGGTCAGGCAGCATCTACAGAAGGAAATAGACGTCAGTCACCTCAGGTATGTTTCACCTGTGCCGCCCCCAGCCCCCACCATTTCCTTCTGATCCTCCCTTCTTTCACCTCTTTCCCATACCCCCTTCCACCCCGACATCACCCGTTGCATCCACCTACTGCCCACGTGTTTCACCCACTGGCTCACCCCCTCCTCCCTCTGGTTCTGGTTCCATCTGCCCTTCACCTCTCCCCTCATGGTTCCCATCATCACCGCCTTTACTTACCAGATTCCAGTATAGGTAGCCTCTGTATTCCCGTTTATCACCCTCCAGTCTCTGTCTCCACCTTCACTCTCCCCTCCCCCCACCGCTCCATCTATCACCCACCCACCTCCGTCTCCCAACTCCACCCGTCCCATGACAAAACTTTCCTGGATACACTTAACAAATTCCACCCCATCCAATCCCTTAGCACTATGCCAGTCCCTGTCAATATTAGGGAAGTTAATATCACATACTATTACAACTCTATTATTCTGTGAGCAACACACGTATTTGCTCCTTTAATTCACACTGACTATTGGGAGGTCTATGGTACAATTCCATCAGAATGATCGCCCTGCTTACTTCTAAGTTCCACCCATATAATCTCAGTGGACGATCTAATGAAAAACACAACTCCCCCTCCTCGCTTACTTCCATCTCTATCATGCTGTAGCATTTGTGCCCTGTAACATTGTGCTGCCAGTCCTGCCCATCCCTCAACCATGTTTCTGTAATAGCTGTGATATTCCAGTCCCATATTCTAATCCATGCCCTGAGTTCATCTGCTTTATCTGTCAGGTTTCTCACATTAAAAAATAAATGCCGTTTAGCCTATTAGGCCTTCCTTGCTTCCTATCCACCCCTCCTGCTTGCTTTATCTGCCTCACACTGTAGTTTTCCATATAAGGAATGGTGCTATGGGGAGCTGCAAAATTTTGAAGACATGTTCCCTGTATCAAACTGAGGTAAGAGTTGCAGACTTGACAGGCTGGATGTTGTAATGTGTGATATATTTATTGATTCTTTTGTTTTTCCCTTTAGATTGCAGTTACCATATTCGAGGCACGAAAGTTAATCGGTGTCAACATCGACCCTGTAGTTCATGTGAAAGTGGGAGATGAGAGAAAGCACACATCTACACAGAAGTCCACTAATTGCCCATTTTATAACGAGGTAAGTCTGCTGGTTACTGAAGCTACAGTCAGCAGAATAATTCTGAAACGAAAAGAATCACCTTGAGACTTTATTGCTGAAGAATATCTTGTGACAAGGCTCAGAGTGGGTTAGAAGGAACCTGATCTATGGGGTATAAAGGAGAGTAAGGGATCTGATTTACAAGGTGTATTGGATAATATTATTGGGTTCAATGACTATTGGGGTGCAGTGAACAGTAGCTTTGAAGCCTGATTTAGAGATTGCAATGATAGTATTATTAGAAGCTTATATTTAGTGCTTGTAATGGACAGTATTATGCGGTCTTCAGTTTAGAGTCATAGACACATACAGCACAGAAAATAGGCCCTTCAGCCCAACTCATCCATGCTGACCAAGTTTCCTAACTGGTCCCATTTACCTGCATTTAGCCCTCTAAACCTTTCCTATCCATAAACCTGTCCAAATGTTTTAAAAATGTCAATTGTACCTACCTGTACCACTTCCTCTAGCATCTCATTCCATACACGTACCATGCTCTATGTGAAAAAGTTGCCCCTCAGGTCCCTTTCAAATTCTTCCCCTCTCACTTTAAACCTATGCCCTCTAGTTTTGGACTCCCCTACCCTGAGAAAAAGACTGTGGCTATTCACTTTATCTATGCCCTTCATGATTTTATAAACCTCTATAAGGTCACCCCTCAGTCTCCTACAATCCAGGGAAAAAAGTCATAGCCCATCCAGCCTCATACTATAACTTGAACCCAGTAGTCCCGATAACATCCTTGTACATTTTTTTTGTACCCGTTCCAGTTTAATGATATCCTTCCTTTAGCTGGTCGACCAAAACTCCACATGTGGCCTTATCAATGTCTTGTACAGCTGTAACATGATGTCCCAACTCCTGTATTCAATATCCTGCCAGATGAAGGCAAGCATGCCAAATGTCTTCTTCGCCACCCTGTCTACCTGTGTTGCCACTTTCAAGGAGCTATGTACCTGCATCCCTGGCTCTCTCTGTTCTACCACACTCCTCAGAGCCCTAACATTTACTCTGTAAGTCCTGCCCTGGCTTGTCTTACCAAAATGCAACACCCTGCATTTATCTGAATTAAACTCCACCTGCCATTCCTTGGCCCACCATGCCACCTACATTCTCATCCAAATCATTAATATAAATAACAAACAAAAATGGACCCAGCACTGATCCCTGCAGCACTTCACTGGTCACAGGCCTCTAATCCGAATAACAACCCTGCACCACAACCTTCTGACTGCTTTCACTCAGCCAATTTCCACCAGCTCCAATAGGATTCCACTACCAGGCACATAGTCCTCATCATCCCTCTTTCAGCATTTAGAAGGGATCATTAACTCCATTTGTGGACTTCTAGTCTGCTGTTCTACCCCCATCAACCACTCCCGTCCTTTTGCACTTTCCAAAGCAACCACAGGCAAATCAACACCTGTCCTTTCATCTCTTCCCTTCCCAGTCAATCTTTCTAAATGAAGCAGCAATTCACTTGCATTTCTTCTAATCTTGTATACTGAATTTGGTGTTCGTAATATGTTCTCCTCTACACTGGAGTTTTGATGATCACTTTGCAGAGCACCTGTCTTCAGTTTGCGGACCCTGAGCTTCCGGTTGACCATCACTTTAATTCTCCATCCCACTCCTTCTCTGACCTATCTGTCTGTGGCCACCTATGTTATTGCAAGGCCCAGTGTAAGCTTGAGGAACAACATCTTCTCTTCTATCTGGGAACGTCGTAGCCTTCTAGATTCAATATCAAATTTTCCAACTTTAGACAACTTGGTCTTTACTTCTGTCTCTGTCAGAACTGTACGTTTCAGACCAGCATCCATTTGTAATTTTTGACTCATTTTCTCTCTCTTCATTGGTATAGTTTGGCCTACTGGGCACATCCCACATCCCTGCTATTAGCAGCACAAGGCAGGAGAAAGGAAGCATAATCCGCTCTGTCACATTATCCTAAGGGGCCTCACTCCATCAGAGGGACTCCTCTTGTTTTCCCCTGTGTTTCGAGTATTTCCTACTTTTATTACAACTATCAATGATGCACTGCCTGCCTCTCTCCACAGGTGCCTGATCTGGTTTTATATTTTAATTACAGTTCTTTTGTGTTTTTCCTTCCTAGTATTTTATCTTCGAGTTCCAAGAGCCTGCAGCTGTCTTGTTTGATAAAATCATTGAAATTATTGTAAGTATGAAGCTCTTTAACAATTGATTGTTTGAATAATCATCAAATATTGAAGAACTGAACCAAAAAGTTGATTTTTGATTGTGATTGAAAATGTCCACCAAAGTAGCGTTGTCTGATTCAGTACACTAAACATAAGGTCTTTAATAGTATCATTTTAGACTTTGGAAAGTGTATTTATACGTGGTTATAACTTTGCTAGGTTCAACTACACCCCACTTCCCTTTAAACTCACTGGCTACATCCTACCTTCAGAACGCACCACGGTTCCTAAACACATCAGGACCTCCCAAATTTATACTGTTTGATCTTAAAATGGCTGTACCTCAGAAACTTTGGAGAAGAGTTCATTGTTGAAGTACGGGTGTGCCAAGGCTGGAACAATGGGAATAGTAGAATCATAGAAATGTATAGCACAGAGGAAACCAATTGGCCTTTTGTGTCTATGCTAGTCAAAAAAGTGCAACTAAAATTAATTTTGTGTTTTATGTACAAGGACACCTAGAACCCTTTAGATAGCAGTATTCAGTAGTCTCTTTGCATTTAAATAATATTCTGCTTTTCATTTCTTCCTAGCAAGGTGGATAACCTCACATTTCCCAACCTTACATTCTATAATTGCCAGATTTTTACCCATTCGCATAACCCATTAATTTAAGTTGATCCTGGTAAAATATTATCCCAATGTCATGAGCTCTTACCTTGTGCAGTTACTTTCCACATGACACATTATCAAATTCCTTTTGGAAATCCCAATACACAACATCTACTGCTACCCCTTTTGTCCACAGTGCTTGTTACATCCTCAAAGAACTACATTAACTCTGCTTTATGTCTTCCTTCTGTCAGCTTTTGAGGAGATTAGTTTGCTTCCCAGGTAGTGAGTTTCAGATGCTCTACCCTTTACTGTGGCTGATAATTTCTTTCCTCAACTCCTCTCTACCATGACTACAGGTTTAGTGCTGTAAAATAGGGATAGGGTGATTAGTTCTCCTGACTGGCACAAATAGATCGGTCTTTTGTTTGGTACATTTTCTATGATTCGAAATGTTCTGTGATCTAGCTACTCTGTAATTTATATGATTCCAACCCTGGCAACTTCCTTGTACCTATTCTCTCAACACTATGAAGTATTATCCTCTTTTCCATAATCTGATGACCAGAACTATACACAGATTGCCAGCTGTGACCTTGCTAGTACTTTATATTGTTTTAACTTGACTTAGAGTCATAGAGTCTAACAGCACGAAAACAGGCCCTTTGGCCCAATTGGTCCACGTCGACCAAGGTGCCCATCCAAGCTAGTCCCACTTGCCGGTGTTTGGCCCATTACTTTCTAAACCTTTCCAATCCATGTCCCTGTCCAAGTGTCTTTTAAAAGACATTAAGATATTTATTTATTAGCCACATGTACACCAAAACACGTAGTGAAATGTGTCTTTTTGCATTACTGAGAATGTGCTGGGGGCAGCTCGCAAGTGTTGCCACTCTTCCGGCGCCAACATAGCGTGCCCACAGCTCCTACCCTGAACGTCTTTGGAATGTGGGAGGAAACCGGAGCACCCGGAGGAAACACACGCAAACACAGGGAGAAGGTACAAACTCCTCACAGGCAGCGGCGGGAATTGAACCTGCATCAACCACTTCCTCTGGCAGCTCATTTCACATTCCACGTACTTCCTTACTCTTCACTACTTCAGCCAATAAGGACAAATAACCCACATAACATCTCAGCCATCTTCTCTACCTGTCCCACTAACTTCAACAATCTGTGGACAAGCAATCCAAAGTTGCAGAGTCATACAGCATGGAAACAAGCTTTTCAGCTCTCCATGTCCACACCGACCAGTGGGCACCCATCTGTACTAATCCCATCTTCCAGCACTTGGGCTGTAGCCTTCTATACCAAAATGATTCAGGTGTTCGTCTAGGCACCTCTCCAATACCATCAGTGACTCTGCTTCCACAACGCTCTCAGGCAGTGCATTCCAGGTACTCACCAGTCTGGGTGAAAAAGGTTACCCTCATTTCCTCTCTAAATCTCTTCCTCCCTTTACCCTAAATCTACCTCTAGTTTTGTTCACCTCTGATATGGGGAAAAGTTTTCTGCAGTCTGTCCTATCTATACCTCTCATAATTGTATATGCCCTCAGTCATTCTTCCCGCTTAACTTCCTCTGCTGCAGGGTAAACAGACTCAGCCTCCCCAGCCTCACCTCATAATTGAAATGCTCCATCCCAGGCAACATGCTGGTGAATTTCCTCTGCACCCTCTCCAGCACTATCTAATCCTTCCTTTACTGTGATGACCAGAACTGCGTGCAGTACTGCGGCTTGAGGTCTGATCGTGGTTTTATAAAGTTGGAGGCATAACCTTCCTGCTCTTGAAGTGCCAGACTCATGAAGGCCAGTATATCATATGTCTTCTTAACCACATTATCTACCTATGCTGCCACCTGCAAGGGTTTTTGGACGTGCACACCAAGGTTCCTCTGTTCCTCAACACTCCCCAGGACCCTTAGGACCGTACCATTCATAGCATGCCCTAGTCTCACCAGTATCCCCCCAAAATGTACCACCTCACATTTATTAGGATTAAACTCTCATCTGTCATTTTTCAACCGATTTCACCAACACAGCAACATTACCCTGTAGCCTAAGACTATCCTCCACCAATCTTGGTGTCATCAGTGAACTTAATGATGATGCCTGCTATTTCTACATCCAAATCATTCACCAATATTACAAACAGCAAGGGTTGCAGCACCGATCACCACTGTCACAGGCATCTACTTATAAAAACAACCCTTTGCCATCACCCTTCATCTCCTATTGCCAAGCCATTTTTGGATCCAATTTGCCAACTTGCCTGTATCCCTTGGGGCTTAATCTTTTGGAGCCTTCTAGGATATCCTCCCTCAATACTGAAGTAATGCATTCCTTGACTAACGGTGCAATGTCACCACTGTTTTACATCTCTTTCTGTCTTGCCTGAACATTCTCTACCCTGGAATACTGAGTTGGCAATCCTGTCCGTCTTTCAACTGTTCCTCAGTCATGGTAGCAATATTGGTGACCCGCGTGTGAATTAAAGCTTTGCGTTCATCTACCTCACTAGTTAGACTCCTTGTATTAAAATAGATGAAATTTAACTTTGTATTCCCCTCATGTGCATTTACCCACCTGGACTTACCAAATGTTTCTTCTCTGAGTGACCATATCTCCTGAACTGAACATCTATTTTGAGCACCATTCCTCTGCCAACTTAGTTTCAACCTTCTCTAAGGTCTCTCTCTTCTTTTACACTTCTCACTATCCTATCATTTGTTGTATTCTGTCACCTTGGTTGCCACCTTCATCATGATCTCACCTGTCTTCAGATTGAATTCCATTTGCCACCTTTGTGCCCACCGATGTAATCTGCTGGTGTCCAACTACCTAGGCTAAGCAGCCTAGAGCTTTCTTCATCAGCTGCTTGAGAAATATTGTTACCATATGCAAATTAATCATGAATCCTAAATTTAGGTTCAGAACTAAACCATAGAAATCTGGGGATCTATCACAGATCCCTGTGGAATCTCACTGGAGACAACCCTCCAATCACTGAAACTGCCATTGACCACTACCTGCTACTTTCTCCCACTGACCCAAATTTTAATCCAATTGCCACATACCCTCCGATCCTCCAGGGTTTTACTCTTATGTTCAGAAGGCCTTGTGAGTCTTTGTTAAGTTTCTTGTTAAAATTGATAGAGAGTAAATTAACTATTCTTATCAATCTTTTCAATCAATTTAATTGAGTTCGTGAGATGTAACCTCCCTTAACAGATCCATGCTGACTATCTTTGATTAACCTGTACTTTTCTAAATTAGGATCAAAGCTGTCTCTATGAATGTTATGCTGACTGCCTGCAGTTACTCAGTCAATCACTCGCTCCATTTTTCAACTAACACCACATCAGCAATCTTCCAATCCTTGCCCTAACCCTAACCCACTATACCCATAGCCAAAGAGGACTGGAAAATTATGTTCAGAACTTTAGACTTTCCTTCAGGTACATTTTTCCATGCTTGGTAATTCATGAACAAAGATGCCAAACCTGATGTTTCTTTTCTTTCTGTATGATTATCACATACTTGCCGATAAATTCCAGTGCACGAGTTCCAGTGCTTAAGGTCACGGTTGCAACAGACCAGGTCCTGACACGTTTGCTGGTGAAATATTTTACCTGTTCCTTTACTGAGGTGGAGGGGCAACATATTACAGATGCTGGAAATCTGAAATAAAAACAGAGAATGCTGAAAGTAATCAACAGATCAGGCAGCATCCGTGGAGAGAAAAACAGAGTTAATGGTATTGGTATTGGTTTATTATTGTCACTTGTACCGAGGTACAGTGAAAAACTTGTCTTGCATACTGATCGTACAGATCAATTCATTACACAGAGCAGTTATATTGAGTTAGTACAGAGTGCATTGATATAGTACAGGTAAAAACAATAACAGTACAGAGTAAAGAGTAATGTTTCTGGTCAGTGACCTTTCATTGAAACTTGCCAATTCTGATATGAATTGGAAAATTTGGTTAGCTGAAATATTGAATGCAAAATTAAGTCCTGAGGGCTGCAAGGCATTGAGTTGGAACATCAGATACTGTACTTCAGGTTTATATTGGGCTTCAATGGAACAGTGCAGGAGCCGAGGTCAGAGCCAGCTTGGATGGGAGGATGAGAGTGACAGGCAAGTGGAAACACGTTGTCATCTGTAAGGACTAAGCGGAGGTGTGTCAGAGAGTGATGGGGAATTAAAATACCTCATTCCCTCACCTTCCCTACATTTTAAAACTTGTTTGATTTTTAACTTTTCTAAGTTTTGATTAAAAAGTCGTTGACCTGCAACATTTCTGCTTTTTTTTCTCCACAGGTGTTACCTTAGCTACTAAATATTCATAGTGTCCTGACTTTATTACTTCACTTAATTTGCCCAATTCTGAGTTTAGCATTCTGGTTTGAAAACCAGGTTCCCTTGGGAGTGCCTAGTGAGTAACTTCAGAACAGTGTTGTCCAACTTAACCTGCATTGCACCAGCAAGACCATTGCATGGGAATGACATATTGCATAAACTCCTGATGTACAAATCACTTCATAGTCACTGGGATGAGACAGGAAGGACATAAAAATAGTCATTACCATGTTTCACTCTATAAAAAATGATGTTCAGTTGCATAAGGCTGAGTCTTATGGAATTGAATTTCCAGGCACCAATACTTTACCCTCTTCCACCTTAACTTCAGTGTTTGTATATACAGTGAGCTTCAGAGGGAAGACGGTTATTTGAAGCAGCAGCCAGTGTGTGTAAATACCTGAGACTGTACTTGTGAAAAAACAGTTTGGAGAGACAACACAATAAGGGTTAAATAATTTTACTTGTGTTTTAGGTTGTTCATGCAAAAAAAATCCCATTCACTGGAGTTCAACTGGGATTGTTTAGGATTGACGCGGGGACCGTTTATCAGCAGCCTGGTAAGGATATACAGTCTCAATAATTAGTCACACTGTCGTCACTGACAGTAGCATGTCATAATCTTGACCAACATTTACATAAAACTATGTAACGTTCCTCAGTCATGGTAGCAATATTGGTGTATAGGCTGATTTTATTATTTTTTTCTGTATGTGTGTATAGGCTGATTTTATTATTTTTTTCTGTATGTGTGTACTTTTCTCGTTCTCGCCTTTTTTTGTACAATGGAACTGGATCTCCGGGCACATCGTAAACTTAAAGCCAAGAGGCACTCTGCTGCAGATTTTCTGTGACATCTTCTGGGGAGTGGAGGTCTGTAGATATCTATGAACAGATACAAATACTATGAGTCAGAAACAAGCACAGCTTGTAGTATAACTTATTTATAACCATATTTTGCACAAACTCCCACTTTGCAGTGTCACTTCTGTTGCTTACTTCAACCAGCAGGATACATTCCATTTTGTTTCTGTTAAACCAATGATTTTGAACTTTAGAAGTAGCCTTTATCAAACCAGCCTCATTCATTTTATGTAGTTTCTCCACAAACTTTCATTATTTCTGTGTTCATTGCCCTATCTTCATTGCACTCTCCTTTTGCTTATTCCAAATTGTCTCTGAGAATAAATTGTGTACTTTAGAACACTTGTTAATCCCTTCCATGATTTTTAAACTTTCAGTGACATTATTTCAAAGTTTCTGTGTTGCACAGCCCTGGTGTTTGCATTGATGGCTTTTTCTAGGTTACCTAATCACTTTCAGGTATTAAACCAATGTAGCATATGTTACTTGCTTTTTATTAATAAAGTATTATCATGAAATTATGATTTGTTTTTGTTTTTCAGATCATGGTTTTTATCAGAAATGGGCCATTCTGACTGACCCTAAAGACACGAAAAGTGGCATTAAAGGCTTTGTGAAGTGTACGATTACAGTGTTAGGGAAAGGTGATATGCAGGGGGGTAATCCTGGTGTCATCACCACACAGGATGAAGATGTTGAAAGGTGAGTAAAAGCTGGAAGGTCAATCCATGTGGTGATTTGGGATGCATGCCTGAAGGTTAGCAAAAGCAGACTTTTCCTGTGTAAAATTTTGTGAACAAATCATGGTGGGAGCAACTACATCTGTCTTATTCCATCATATTGTCCGAACAGATCCCCTCCACCAACACACCCATGACCCTACACCTACATCCCACAGCTGACAGTCTGTGGGCCTTCCCCTCCTTCCTTAAACAGAGGTCTAACCAGTTCCCCTCCATCAACATATTAATTTATCTCAAACCCATCAATGTAGGTGGTGCTGTTGTGGTATGGCAACCAGCACTCCATCTCACAAAGGCCAAATGTCAGCTCTCAGATATTGGATGAAAAACTGCAAATGATGGAAATCTGGGATAAAAACACAAGGTGCTAGAAATATTCTATGCAAAGAGAAACAGAGTTAATGTTTCAGATCAAAGAACCGTTGTCAGTACAGAAAAAGAAAAAAAAACAAGTTAGTTTAACTTGCAGATAGGAGTGAGGTGGATAGAACAAAGAGTATATATCTGATAGAGTAAGGTCTGAGTTGCTGTGGAGATAATCTGCTGGTGAAGTCATTGAGGACAGTTAGAGATAGAAAGGGGGAAAGCATGAACACAGGAACATTAAAAACTGAAATGCAGAGCTGTAGGAAATGCACAGCAGATAGTGGAGAGAGAAAATGGAGCAGATAGATTAGTGACAAACATCCACTACAAGCCCAAAGACTGCCACAGCTGTCTTGACTATACCTCCTCTCACCCACCTTCTGTGGGACTCCATTCCATTCTCCTAATTCCCCCACCTCTGTCACATATGTTCTAATGACAAGATTTCCACAAAGGTGCCCCTGAGGGGAACCCATCTTCTTCTCCTCAACCTTGGTTAACAGATCAGCTTCTCATCTGTTTCCTGTACTTCAGCCTCTTAAACATTGCTATCATATCTACTCTCACCATAACCCCTGCCGATGCATTCCAGGCACCTACCACTCCTCATGTAAAAAAAAATTTGCTTTAAAATGTCCTTTAAACTTCCCCCTCTCACCTTAAAGCTACACCCTTTGGTATTTGACACTTCTACACTGGGGAAAAGAATCTGACTGTCTACCCTATCTATGCCTCTCATAATTTTATATACTTCCATCAGGTTGCACCTCAGCCTCTGATGCTCCAGAGAAAACAATACATGTTTGTCTAACCTCTGGTTATAGCTAATACTCACTAATCCAGACAACATCTTGGTGAACTTCTTCTGCACCCTCTCCAAAGCCTCCTCGTCTTTCCTGTAATGTGGTGACCAGAACTGCACATAATACTCCGAATGTAGTCTAATCAAAATTTTGTACAGCTGCAATGTGTCTTGCTGACTTTTATACTCACTGCCCCAATTGATAAAGGCAAGCATGTTGTACAGCTTCTTTACCACCCTATCTACTTGTGTTGCCACATTCGAGGAGCTGTGAACTTGCACTCCAAAATATCTCTGTCCATCAATGTTCCTAAGGGTCCTGCTGTTTACTGTATACTTTCCTCTTCGATTTGACCTCTCAAAGTGCAACACCACACAGTTGTTTGGATTAAGCTCCATCTGCCATCTCCGCCCATATTTCCAACTGAATTATATCCTCAATCAGATTTATTATCACGGACTTGTATGATGTGAAATTTGTTGTTTTGTGGCAGCAGTACAGTGCAAAGACATAAAATTTCTATAAATTATAAAAATAAATAACTAGTGCAAAAAAAGGAATAATCAGGTAGCATTCATGGGTTCATGGACATCAAAAATCTGGCAGAGGGAAAGAAGCTGTTTCTGAATCACTGAGTGTGGGTCCTCAGGATCCTGTACCTCCTGCCTGATGGTAGTAACAAGAAGGGGGCATGTCTCAGATGTTGAGGGTCCTTAGTGATGGATGCCACCTTCTTGAGGCACCGTCTCTTGAAGATGTCCTCAATGGTGGGGAGGGTTATGCCCATGATGACCTGGCTAAGTCTACAACCTTCTGCAGCCTCTTGCAGTCCTGTGCTTTGGAGCCTCCATACCGGGCTGTGATATCCTGCTATATGCTTTGGCTATATGATTTATTCCTGCTATATGATTTATATATATAAATCACCAACAATAGGTGTCCCAGCACTGTTCCCTGCAGAACACCACTGGCCACAGATCTCTAGTTAGAATAATACCCCTCCACCACTGCCCTCTGTCTTCTATGGCCAAGTGCTCTTTAAATGTGATCAGGTTTCTACCTCTATTGGGTAGTCCAGAAGATTAAGTCACATGAGACAAAAGGAATATTGCTGAAAAGATGAGGATTGTTGTGAGAAGGGGAGTCTTATTGGAGATAGAAGTCTGGAGATAGAGGTAGAAACCTGATCACATTTAAAGAGTACTTGGTGACCTTGGAGATCTGTGATCTGCAGGGTTATGGACCTTATTAAAGTGAGATTAGGCCAGGTAGCTATTTTTGTGGTGGTATAGACCGGAATGTCTTTTAAATGTTATAATTGTTTCTGACTTTACAACCCCCTCTGGCAGCTCATTCCAATAATCAACACCTTCCATGTGGAAAACTTGCCCCTCAGATCTCTTTTAAATTTCTTCCCTCTTATATTAAACCTATACCCTCTAGTTCTAGACTACTTCATGCTAGAAAAAAGACTTTGACTATCTGTCCTATCTATACCCCTCATAATTTTATAATCCTCTTTAAGGTCACCCGTCAGCCTCCTGTGCTCCAGAGAAAACAAACTCGGCCTATCCAATCTAAAGCCCCCCAGTCCAGTCAATATCCTGGTGAAACAAACAATCTGTTGGAGGAACTTGGCGGGTTGAGCAGCATCTGTAGGAGGAAAGGAATTGTTGACGTTTCAGGTAGAAACCCTACATCAGGACTGAGAGTGGAGAGGGGCCAGTACAAAAAGGAGAGGGAGAGTGGTGAGACAGGGGTCTGAGGCGACTGGGGGATTGAGGAGGGGTGTAAGATAACAGGCAGGTTGTGCCAGGTAGGCGAGGTGAGCGGGGCTGGAGTTGGGGGACAGTGGCAGGTGAATGATAGATGGAGGCGGAGAAAGAGAGAGAAAAAAATGGAGCAGTTGGAGCAGAGTGGGAAGAGGGGAGTGTGAAGGTTGCCTTCATCACCAGGGACTTGGAGTATAAGAGTCAGGAAGTCATGATGCAGTTGAATAAAACTTTGGTTAGGCTGCACTTAGAGTATTGTGTGCAGTTCTGGTCTCCCCATTACAGGAAGGATATGGAGGCTTTTGAGATGCAGAAGAGGTTTTCCAGGATGCTGCCTGGATTTGAGGGTATGAGCTATAAGGAGAGGTTGGACAAACTTGGGTTGTTTTCTTTGGAGCTTCAGAGGCTGAGGAGAGACCTGATAGAAGTTTATAAAATTATGAGAGGCATAGATTGGGTAGACAGCTGGTATCTTTTTCCCAGAGTAGGAATGTCAAGTATTAGAGGGCATAGCTTTAAGGTGAGAGGGGGAAAGTTTAAAGAGGATGTGCTGGAAAATTTTTTTTACACAGGAAGTGGTGGGTGCCTGAAATGTGCTATCAGTGGTGGTGGTGGAAGCAGATACGATAGTGGTGTTCTCGAGGCATTTAGATAAGGACAAGGAAAATGCTAGATATACTCAGCAGGTCATGCCGCATCTGTGGAGACAAAGGGCTGGTTGACATTTCTGATGCAGGGTCTCAACCTGAAACGTCGACCATCCTTTTGCCTCCACAGATGCTGCTTGACCAGATTTCCTCTGGCAGTTTGCTTTTTCCTCCAGATTCCAGCATCTGGCATCTCTTGTGCTTGTTCGTACAGGGCTCGATGGGCAAGCTGCAGAGAGGATGTTTCCTCTGAGTGAGCAGTCTAGGACCAGGGTTCACAGTTTCAGAATAAGTACGTCATTTAGGACTGAGAAAAAATGTCTTCACTCAGAAAGTGGTGCACCTTTGGTATTCTCTGCCTTGAAGGGCTGTGAAGGCTCAGTCACTGAGTCAACTCAAAGAGAGTATGATAGATTTTTGGATGTGAGTAAATCAAAGGTCTGGGGTGATGGTGCTGGTTAATGGTGTTGTGGTATAAGATCAGCCATGAGTTTGATGAATGGTGGAGCAGACATGAAGGGCCAAGTGACTTACTCCTGCTCCTATTTATTATGTTTGTTCTTAAGTGTCTTAACCTGCATCTTGAAACTATGACCCTGGTTCTACACTAGCCCCAGATAGGGGAAACCTCCTCCTAGTATCCAGCCTGCCAGTGAACCAGAGGTTTTTAAAACAACCTGGTAGTTTCATGGTTGAATTAGTATTAGGGTGTTGTACCGCAGTAACGCAGTATTGATGCTGACTTCTTATTTCAGGACTTTAATCAGTTCAGTTAAATTCTCTTATTGCTGTGGTGCAATTTGAACATGTCACTGGACCATTTGTCATGGTTTCTGGGTTACATACAAACAAATATCATTGTTTCTCTTTATCATCCACAGCTCTCCACTTTATTTCTCACAAAAAACATTATTGTATATTGTAGGAATCTCCTGCTTCCAAAACAAGTGCCACTTGAGAGACCCTGGGCTAAATTCTACATCAAGTTATATAAGGCAGAAGATCTCCCCAGCATGAACTCTGGATTTATGGGGAGTCTTTCAAAAATTCTAGGAGAACATAAAGTTTTCATTGATCCTTACATCCAAGTCACTTTTGCAGGACAGCAGGTAAAGATTTCAAATGTATTCTTAAAAATGTTGAATGGAGCCTATAAATTAATTTTTCTTTTCATTATCTGCTTTCCTGGGCTCTTCATTAGAAGAAATTAACTTACAAAAATGGGCAGAAAATGATAATATGCTCCAAAAACTATCATGTCCAAACCCTTTTTATGCTCCATATGTGAAATCTCCAAAAAGCCGGGTAGGAAATCAAACTTGCCCTGGGATACCCGTTAATGACTAAGTCTCTTGCTTTGTTAAAAAGTATGATTTTTGCCTCAGAGAAAACCTGTTCTATCTTCTGTTTGAAGGTTTTCACAGAACTCAGCACTCACGCAGGTAACAGATCCCAGATGGTTATTCCTCTCTGCAAAAGTATTTTCTGTTCTAGAAAAGATGCAGATATTAGATCTCTGAAATAAAGACATAAAATGCTGGAAACACTCGAGCAGGCCAGGCAGCATTTGTGGAATGAGAAACAGAGAGTTCAGAAATATTAACTGATTCTCTTTCCGTGTATTTCTATTCTTGACCTCTCGTTCCATCCAGTCTTGTTATCAGTAGGTACAGAATCTAGCTCACATTATTTTATAACCTTCCATCAGATTTATTACCTGAAATTACCAGAAATCTACTCAGCCCAAGTCCAAAGAGTTACACACACACAGAACCATAACTGGTTTGAGTACTGCAGAGCTGTACTGAATGGGTTCTATTAATGAATTCAAATAAAAAATAAGATCTATTTTCTCTTAGTTACCTCAAAAAAATTACCTAGTCCTGCCAACATTTATATGATATTTTCTATTTTGTTGTCCACTCTACTTCTGTGCTTTTGTTTTACAGTGATTGGAATTGCATTTTCAACAGGAGGAACTTCTAAATTATGAGAGTTTGGGAAAGCTGTGCTATTCCTCATATAATTCTTTTAAAATCCTGGTGTGGAAATCACCAGGTCTGTGCATTTGCCTGTCTTTCATGCCATTATTTTTTTCCAACACTATTTTCTTACAAATTAATTTTATTAAGTTCCAATCCTAGATGATTAATTTCGCTGAAGAATCAGGAATGTTAGTCAAGTGCTCCAGTGAAAACTGATGCAATGTAATCATTCAACAGGTCTGACATTCCCTTATTTCCATTTGCACCATTTCCCCATGTATTGTTTTCTAGTCTACATCATCTGTAACTCCAAAAACAAAACATTGCAGATGCTGGAGATCTGAAATGAAAATTGAAAATGCTGGAAATTCGTGGTAAATCAGGCAACATTTGTGTAGTGAAGTACTGAGTTAACACATCGGGCGAATGACCTTCCACCAGAATGTGGAATAGTTGGAGATGCACCAGCTTTATGATTCAGGGAGAGTGGATGGCTGGGGAAGGAAGTGAAGAGAGAAAAGAATTCTGTGATTGGGTGGAACACAGATGTGATTCAATAATGAAGGGGACAGTATTTCATACTGTACTCAGATAAAATAGGCTAATAAAGGGATAAGTGAATAACAAAACATTGATCAGGAGAAAATGTAAGTGGGTGAAGCAGAATAATTATCTGAAATTGCTTGAAAAAGAAACCATCAAAGCTGAAAATGTGAAATACAAATACTGGAAATCTCATTATTTAACATTATTGAACTTGTAGTTGAATCTGGAAGGCTATGATATGCCTAGTTGAATTTCTTGAACTATCACTGAGCTTAAGTGAAACAGTATAGTTGGCCAAGGGCTCATAGAGGTTGGAATGGGAGGGAGAATTAAGTAACAGCTGATTGGAGGCTTGGGGTCACCATAACAGGCAGAAAGGAGGTACTCTGCTAAGTAGTCACCAAATCTGTTTTTGGTTTCTCCACATCTAGAAGGGACCACATAATGAGCAGCAAATGCAGTATGTTAAATAGTAAGAATTACAAGTAAATCACTGCTTCATCTGGAAGAATGTTTGTGGGCTTGGGCAGCAGAAAGGGAAAAGAGGGAGAGTGATTGATTTGAAAATGGGAGTGGGTATTGATGGACACCTGAGGGAGAGATGTCATCAGGATGCTGAAAGAGACGGGATGGAAAGACGTGTCTTGTGGTGATGACAGTGGTAGTTTAGGTATTTATGGGTGGTTCTGTTGAATGTGGAGACCAGTAAGGTTCTTTATTTCCCTCTCCAAAAATGGTATTTCCAGCATTTTCTGTTTTTTATTTTAAGTTTCTAATATTTGTAGTTTTTCACTTATCAGAGTTATACAATCATACAGCAAAGAAACAGGCCCTTTGACCCAGCATATCTATGCTGACCATTGTACCTATCAAGACAATGCATCAGGACCATTGTCGAACCAAAACACTAACTCAAAACATTGACCATCTCTCTGCATCCGCATATACTGCCTGACCCGTTAAGTTCCTCCAACAGTTTGTTTTTTTGCTAAAAATTACAGCATCTGCAGTTTCTTGTGTCTCCTATCAACTTATCTATAATAATTCCATTTACCAGCATTTGGTCCTTAGACTTGCATGCCTTGGGGATTCAAGTGCTTGTCCAGATGCTTTGTAAATATCGTGAGAGTGCTGGCCTTGACCACTTCCTCGTGCAGCACGTTTCATATTCAACACTCTGTGTGTGAAAAAAACTCCCCCTCAGATCCCACATAAACTTAATAACTCATACCTACTTTCTATTATTGAGATTCATGTTGTTGATTCTGCAGGAAATTCAACAACTGTAGTGATTTGCTGAAAGTAACATTTTTCTCTCAATAACAGGGAGAAACATCAGTGGAAAGCAACACAACAAACCCAGTATGGAATGAACAAATCACTTTTGTTGAGATGTTTCCACCACTTGCTCGACGTATCAAAATTCAAGTCATTGATGATGCTAACATCAATGATGTTGCTATAGCAACTCACTTCCTCAATTTACACGAGATATCTGATCCCAGAATAAATGGTGAGTTCAAGTGGTTATTTTTTTGACTTCAAACTCCTTTGTCATCTTTCTAATAGACTGGAGACAAGGCAGAATTCACCTTATCTCAGAAAGTGAAACTGGGCAGGTAGTAGAAGTGATGGGGAGCACTTTGGGAACAGCAACCATAATTCTGCACGGTAATTATAGAAAGGAATAAAGTTGGTCCTCAAGTTAAGGTCTTGAATTGGGGGGACTCTGACTGAATAGGGGAAAGTAGATTGGGAGCAGATGCTTGTGGGTAAAACAATATCTGATAAGTGGGAGTCTTTTAAAAGGAAGTTAGTAAAAGTTCAGGATCAACATGTTCTGGTGAGGGTGAAAGGAGCAGATGGCCGATTAGGGAATAAGGATTTTGAAGGTTTAATCAGGAACAAAACAGGGAACACCTGGCAGGTTTAGGCAGCTGAGATCGAGGGAGATAGAGTGTGTTGGAGCGAACTTAAGAAAGAAATTAGGAGAGCAAAAAGACCTATGAAATATCCTTGGCAAGTAAGATTAAGGAGAATCCTAAAATATTCTATAAGTATATCAGGAGCAAAAGGGAAGCCAGGGAAAGAGTGGGTCCCCTTAAGGACCAAAAGGGTAATCTATCTGGAGGCAGATGATGTTGGCGAGGACCTAAATGAATACCTCTCATCTGTATTCACCAAGCGAGTTCAAGGTGGGCTCCACATAAACCTATACTAACTATCCCTCACAAATCCATGCTTTACCAAATGCAAGTAAACCCTGTCCCTAAGAATCTTCACCACTAATTTCCCTACCACTTATGTAAGGCTTGCCAGCCTGTAATTTCCTGAGTTCTCTCTGTTGCCTTTAGAATATAAAACAGTACAGAAACATGTTTGTGCTGATCTTGCTGCCAATTTAAACTAATCCCATTTGCCTGCACATGGTCCATATCCCTCCGTTCCCTCCTTGTTCATGTTCCTGCCTAAGTGACTCTTAAACATTGCTATTGTATCTGCTTCAAGCACTTCCCCAGGCAACACATTCTAGTCACCGACCACTCTCTGTGAAAAACTTGCCTTGCACATCTCCTTTAAAGTTTCCCCCTCCCACCTTAAACATATGCCCTCTAATTTGACATTTCCACCTTGGGAAAAAGACTCAGACTCTCAACTCTCTCTGTGCCTCTCATAACTTTATAAACTTCTATTAGGTTGCCCTTCAGCTTCCAACACTCCAGAGAAAACAGTCCAAGTTTGTCCAACCTCTCCTTATAGCTAATACCCTCTAATCCAGGCAACATCCTGGTGAACCTCTTCTGCACCCTCTCCAAAGCCAAGGAGGGCATAGGTTTAAAGTGAGAGGGGAAAGATTTAAAAGGGACTTGAGGGGACCTTCTTCCACACAGAGGGTGGTGAGTATATTGATGAGCTATAAGAGGAAGTGGTAGAGGTGGGTACAATTAAGATATTCAAAAGGCACTTGGACAGTTACATGGAAAGGAAAGGTTCAGGGGGTTATGGGCCAAATGCAGGCAAATGGTACTAGCTCAGGTAGGGAACTTGGCCGGCACAGACGAGTTGGGCCAAAAGACTTGTTTCTGTGCTGTATAACTCTATGACTTCCCTGTGCTTGTTAATAGAAACAGATGACATGTCTCTTTTGTTGGTAAATCCAATACCTGAATGTTAATCATCCTCTCCCTGGTAACATTTCTATTTACTTTTCAGCTGGTTTCTACCCAACCTTTGGCCCAGCATGGGTTTACCTCTATGGCTCTCCTCAGAATTCCGTGCTCAGGGATGCTTACAGGGATCTGAATGAGGGCCTAGGAGAAGGGATATTTTACCGAGGGCGAATTCTTATAGCTGTGTCAGTAGATGTTTTCAGCTCAATTTCAGCCATTCAAAGTGACAAAGGGAAGAAGTCAAAGGGCACCTTCAAACTCAGAAAAAAGAGCAAAAAATCCAAATCTAAGTCTAAGGCAAAAGAAGAGAGTCATAGTCAAAATGAAGATGAAGATGCTGCAAATGCCCTGGAGCAGCCAAGTGCAATGGAAGTGAGCGTTGATACCATTCACCCTGTGCCAGAAGTAAGTCTAGAACAAAAAAGCAATGCGATGTTTTTGCTTTGCAGAGATATTAGTTATCTTTCCTCCGCAGATGTCATTGGTCCCTCCTGGGTGACCCAGTAAAAATGCAGGTACCTGTATTAGCAGAAAAATCTCACCAAGATCAGAATTTGGTCCACTTTCCCACTTTCAAGCTGTCCTCGTATCTCCAGAAACCTGTCTTGTGAACCCCACTTACATGGTATGATTGTTAATTGTTAACTTTTTTCACATCTTTTTTGAATAAAGTTTTGGCTATCTTCCTTCTCATTCTAAGTTCCTGAATTTTCCATTTGCATTCCTGAAACAGTAATTAACTTTGCCATGCCACTTCATTAAAATAAAAATCAAGGTCACCTTAAAACTTCACGACCAAAGAAAACTGACTTATTCCTTCCTCTCCTGCATTGACCTTTGTTCATTGTTTTCAGACTGTGACAGCTGATTATATTCTCGTGATAAAGTATGCTGAAGGCTCTTAGCAGATCTCCCTGTGAGCTGCTTCTGGTAAATTGGTGATTTTGGAACGAAATGCAGGGTGTGCTAGCAGAGAGAGCAATGTGTTACAGTTCATAGAATCATAGAATTGTAAACATGGAAACAGGCTGATTGTCCACATCAACCACTGGGCACCCTTCTGTATTAACCTCACCGCCAAGGACCTGGTCCATAGCCCTCTTTCAAATGTTCATCTGGACCCAGCTTCAGCTGTGTTCTCAGACAGTGCATTCCAAACGCTCACCATTCTCAGGGTGAAGAAGGTGCCCCTCAGATCCCGTCTGAATTTCTTCTCCCTTACCCTAAATCTTTGTCCTCTATAATTTTCTACCTCAGATATGGGGAAATGTTTCCTGCTGTCTACCCTCATAATTTTATATCTCTCAATCATCTCCCCTCTTAACCTCCTCTGCTCCAGGGAGAACAGACCGAGCTTCTCCAGTCTCTTATAACCAAACTGTTGTATCCTAGGTTTCATCCTGGTGAATCTCTTCTGCATTCTCTCCAGCAGTATCACATCTTTCTTATAGTGTGGTGACTAGAACTGCATGCAACATTCCAGCTGAGGCCTGACCAAGATTTTAGAAAGTTGGAGCATAACTTACCTCTGTATTCAATACCACGACTAATGAAGGCCAGTGTCTTATATGGTTTCCTAACCACGTTGTCAACCTGCATTGCCACCTTCAACGATCTATGGATTATATTCCAAGGTCCCTCTGTTCCTCGGTACTCCCTAACTCTAACTCTAACCCTAACCCTAATGGTGTACACCATGGCCTCATTTGTACTCTCAAATTACATTGCCTCACATTTTCACATTTGTCTGGATTAAGCTCCATCTGTCAGTTTGCAGCCCGTTTCCCCAACACGTCGATATCTTGCTGCAGCCTAAGACTACCTTCCACACTGTCAACAACTCCACCAATCTTCATGTCATCCACGAACTTACTGATCTGGCCTCCCACATCCACATTCACATCCAAGTCATTCACATATATTACAAAGCGAATGACACATTTTGTTGCAAGATGATTTGAGTAAAAGAGATGTCTGACTCCAATTATCTGGAGCCCTGATGTGATCATATGTGAAATATTTTGTGCAGGTCAGGTCTCTATGAGAATAAATGTACAGGTGACCCCCACATTACAGCCTTTTAGATAACAGAAATTCGTCCTTACAGAATTCACAAATCACTACCTAAAAATTCAAGAAATGGAATAAAATTTCCTCTTGGAATTTATGTGAAAAAAGTAAACACAAAATTTTCTTTCAACTCGTGTTTCTTGATGTCTGCATAGATGAGGCAGCTTCACGTTATGGAAAATCACAATACAGACCATTTTCTAGGAATCAACCTCCCCTATAATACAGGGGTTGTCTGTACCTGCAAGGTTGTGGCTGCAGTGAAGGTTCATCAGATTAATTCTTGAGCTGATGGCGTTATCATATGAGGAGAGATTGAACAGACAAAGCCTGTTCTCACAAGTTTAGAAGAATGAATGGTGATGTCGTTCAAAGGGTTTTGGAGGAACTGTGGAAAGGGACTCGACAGGATAGATGTAAAGTTGGTGTTTTCTCTGGCTGTGGGGTCTAGTACCAAGGGTCTTAGTCTCAAGATAAAGGCTTGGCCATTTAAGTCAGAGACTGAAGAAATTTCTTCACCCATGGGATGGTTGATCTATGGAGTTGACTAACCAAGAGGGCTGTGGAGGCTGAGCAAATACAAGACAGAGATTAACAGGTTTTTAAATATTAAAGGAGGCAATGGATATGGGATTGGTGCAGAGAAGGTGCCTTTGATGTAAAAGATATTGAACGGCGGAGCAGGCATAAGGGGCTGAATGATCTCCTGCTTCGGGATATCTGATGATGAACATAGTGTTTTGGTATTGGAGACAATTTAAACTGAAAGGCAACAACAATAGAACAAAATGAATAAAGAACTGATTTTTGAAAACACAGAAGCTTTTATATAAATGGCATGAATAACTGAGGAGACATAGTGTTGGTACAGGAAAGTGGTTCTGAGTTAAAAGACAAGCCATGATCTTACTGAATGGCAAAGCAGGTACAAGGATCCAAACTGCCCTTCCTCCTGTTTCTCATGTTCTTATAGCTGCTTCCACCACTTCACCGTCAGCTTCCTGTGTGTGGATAACGCCTCAGCTCTGCTTCTCTAACCCTTTGCTTCCCAGGCAAACTGGGGCTACGACCTTTGCCACCAGAGTTGCCTTCAGAGATTTGCACCCTGTACAACTTTCCCTATTCTGTGGCTCTTAAAGCACCAAGCTGTCTTTAACAGGCATCCTAAGGCTAGATGGCTCCATAAAATCCCCTGCAAGGCATTTTGCTTTTTACACCCATATGACCAGCAGCTTCCCACCCTGTGCATCTGTAAATTCCTGATTTCCCCCTGAACTCGGTTCTCGTTTCCACGTGATTCAACTGTGAGGAAGACCATGCTGCCATTACCATTTCTATGGTCTTGTTTCCTACATGCACCACCGGATCATGATAGGAGTGAAATTATGTTAAAATTTTCAGTACCACTTCCACGTAGAGATAGAGGTGTAAACTATTTCCTAAATAGGGAGAGAATTCAGAAATCGGAGGCGCAAAGGGACTTGAGAGTCCTGGCTGAGGATTCCCTTAAGGTTAACTTGCAGGTAGAGTCGGTAGTAAGGAAGGCAAATGCAATGTTGCATTAATTTCAAGAGGACTAGAATATAAAAGCAAGGATGTACTGCTGAGGCTTCATAAGTCATTGGTCAGACCACATTTGGAATATTGTGAGCAATTTTGGGCCCCGTACCTGAGGAAAGATATGCTGGCCTTGGAGAGGGTCCATAGGAAATATCTCTGTCTGTTCGACATACAGAGTAAATGACTGAATTGTCTGGCACCTCTTGAGCTCACCAATTTACCTACCACATCCTTGTTCTCTCTCACCTCGCATGTGATTGCTGGCTGCCACTTCCCCAGGCAGAGGTAACCCGTGCTTGTTACTGATAAGCATCAGTAGGCTCTATTGTCACAGCAGTGACTGACTCAATGATACATCTAAGGTTAAACCACATGGTACATATCGTACTTATGGGTACATAGTTATTTGATATATGCCGCTGTACTAAAGGTGCCACAATTCATTGTTGTGTTCTTTCAGTCTGTTACAGGTGAAAAAGAAGAATTTCTTCTTTTTGCTGGATTTTTTGAGGCAACCATGATTGATCCATCAGTCCGGTCACGGCTTCTCACCTTTGAAGTGTCAATAGGTAGGAACTTGTTGCCTTTCATAGTTACAAAGAGCCAGTGTTTCCATCAAAATATGTTTGTCATATCTTTCAATTTTCTTAATGACATGTTAGAGTCTTGGGGTATCACTTGCAGGTAACATCAGTAATATAAAAAGAATGAAGAGTTTGTCTTCTTATTCAAATGAATTTCAGCAGAAACTTAAGCCTAAAAGTTGTCAGAAAGCACTTGAAAAGCCAAATTAAAACAGTGTTGCTTGGGTTGAAGGCAAGGTCCAAGATAGGGATGGTGAGGGGCAGTATTGATGGTGGTGTCTGCATCATCTTTGTACAGGACATCAGAGCAATGACTAAAGAACATAGAACGTTACATTACAGCACAGTACAGGCCCTTTGGCCCACAATTTTGTGCCGACATCTTATCCTGCTCTAACATTTGCCACCCTCCGATCATCTGGCACTACTCCTGTGGCCAGTGAGGACACAAAGATCATCGTCAAAGGTACAGCAATCTCTTCCCTCACTTCCCGTAATAACCTTGGATATATCCCATCCGGCCCCGGTGACTTATCTATCCTAATGTTTTTCAAACGACAGAGGTGTCTAAAACGAGTGGACATTGGTTTAGGGTGAAGGATAAGAGGTTTAGAACACAGAACATTACAGCACAGTACAGGACCTTCAGCCCACAATGTGCCAACATTTTATCCTGCTCTAAGATCTATCTAACCTTTCCCTCCCACATAGCCCTCCATTTTTCTATCACTCATGTGTCTATCTAAGAGTCTCTTAAATATCCCTAATGTATCTGCCCCCACAACCTCTGCTGGCAGTGCGTTCCACACACCACCACTCTCTGTGTAAAAAGCTTACCCCTGACATACCCCTTGTAACTTCCTCCAATCACCTTAAAATTATGCCCCCTCCTATTAGCCATTTTCACCCTGGAGATAAAGTCTCTGACTGTCCACTCAATCTATGCCTCTTATCATCTTGTACACCTCTATCAAGTTACCTTTCATCCTCCTTTCCAAAGAGAAAAGCCCTAGCTTACTTAAGAGGAGTTCTGAGAAGAACTTCCTCACCCAGAGGGTAGTTGGAATCTGGAACACACTGGGTGGTGGAGGCAGGTACTCTTACAACATTGAAGAAGTATTTTGGTGAAAGTTGACATTTGGAGTCATGACCCTGCATCAGGATGCCATAGTCCTTATCATAGGGTCTCAACCCAGAACGCTGACCATCCCTTTGCTTCCACAGATGATGCTTAACTGGCTGAGTTCCTCTATCAGTTGATGTATTCATCTTAAGGTGCAATATTATGTGTTCCCCAGTGAGGTACTACAACTGGCAACTGCCATCCTTCACCCACCTTATGTACTTTTATGATGCTGTGTTCCGTTGTCTAGGGCTCTTGCTGTGGGCAGCCATAAAATCTTTTCATGCTGCCCTGGTGATAACTCATGGATTGCACAGCCCTTGCTATTGGTGATGTTGCAATTGATTAGGTCGAGAGTGGGCTGTCTCAAAATGGAATGTTGCCTGATGATTAGCACCTAGGTGTGAACCCTAAGCCTATGGCTCAGTGGAGTTTGTTCTTGGGAAGGCAAATAAACTGAACATTCTGGAAACTGGAAATAAAAACAGAAAATGATGGAAAACTCAGCAGGTCAGGCAACATCTGTGGAGAGGAACACTTAATGTTTTAGGTTGATGACCTGTCATAGAATGACCACCAGTTACATCACTTTTTATTTTTCCAAAGCCAAATATTGTTTTGTTGTGTATCTTTAAATTGTTATTGATGAAATGCTTAACGCAACTCTATTCATCTTCAGTCCTTCCTCACTTAATTATAATATACACAAAATGATGCTCATATTTGTTGTAATAATTGCAGTTGGAAACATACACTACAGCTTGCTCTGCGTTGTCAATATTCTTATATTGCCTGGCTACCCAACCTTAGCCCAGCAGAACTGGACAATACATATTATTAATCTGAAATGTTAGCTCTGCTTCCCTCTTTCCATAAATCCTGTCTGACCTTTAGTCCACCACATCCATGCTCACCTTTTTCCTATTCACATGAATCCCATTTGACTACATTAGGACCCAAAAGGCTACAGACCTGATGAGGATGGATACAATTAGTGTAGATGGGCATAAAGGTCAGCATGGATATGGTGCGCTAATGAGCCCATTACTGTGCTGTACCACTCTGACTCTATGACCTGCTGAGTACTTCCAACATTTCCAATATTTTCTATTTTTATTTCAGATTTCCAGCATCTGCAGTTTATTAATTTTTGTTCCCTACGTGATTGTTGTCACTTCACAGCTGGGCATTCACTTCACAAGTGCTATCAGAAGATCCATGCACAACCCATACTAGAGTCTTAAACCTTTTGCTATTATACAGTATATTTCCACCTACAGAGTCTCTGCTGCCTGCTTTCGCTTCATTATGTCCTTTATCATCATTAAAGTGATTTCATTATTCATCTCTAAGGCTACTTCTAACTACCATTTTCCCATGGAGACACAAGAGATTGCAACTGCTGGAATCTGGAGCAATGAACAATCTGATGGAGGAACTCAGTGGGTCGAGCAGCATCTGTGGGAGGAAAGGAATTGTTGATGTTTCAGGTCAAAGCCCTGCATCAGGATTAGAGAAATAAAAGACAGCAGATGCTGGAATCTAGATGAAAAACACAATGATACTGCAGGAACTCAGCAGGCCAGGCAGCATCCGTGGAGAAAAGCAGGCGGTCAACCTTTCGGGTCAGGACCCCTCCTCAGGACTGAAGATAGGAAAAGGGGAAGCCCAATATATGGGAGGGAAAAGCAGAGCAGTGATAGGTGGACAAAAGAGGGGAGGTGGGGTGGGCACAAGGTGGTGATAGGTAGATGCAGGTAAGAGATGGTGATAGGCAGGTGCAGGGGAGGAGGGGAGAGCAGATCCACCGGGGGATGGGTCAAAGGTAAGAAGAGAGAGGGAAAAAAAGTAGAAAAAAAGAGTCTGGGAGAGGGAAGAAGAGAAGAAGCGTGGTGGGGGTTGTGGGGTCGGGATTACCTAAAGTGGGAGAGGTCAATATTCATGCCGTTAGGCTGTAAGGTTCCAAGACCGAAAATGAAGTGCTATTCCTCCAGTTTGCGCTTGGAATTCTCCTGGCAATGGAAGAGGCCGAGGACTGACATATCAGTGATCGTGTGGTATTGGTATTGGTTTATTATTGTCACTTGTACCGAGGTACAGTGAAAAACTTGTCTTGCACACCGGTTGTACAGGTCAATTCATTACACAGTGCAGTTACATGGAGTTAGTACAGAGTGCATTGAGTTAGTACAGAGTGCATTGATGTAGTACAGGTAAAATCAATAACAGTACAGAGTAAAGTGTCACAGCTACAGAGAAAGTGCAGTGCAATTAGGTGCAAGGTCACAACAAGGTAGATCGTGAGGTTATGAGATCGTATGAGGGAACCGTTCAATAGTCTTATCACAGTGGGGTAGAAGCTGTCCTTAAGTCTGGTGGTACGTGCCCTCAGGCACCTGTATCTTCTACCTGATGGAAGAGGAGAGAAGAGAGAATGACCCGGGTGGGTGGGGTCTTTGATTATGCTGGCTGCTTCACCATGACAGCGACAGATAAAGACAGAGTCCAAGGAGGGGAGGCTGGTGTCTGTGATGTGCTGGGCTGTGTCCACAACTCTCTGCAGTTTCTTGCAGTCCTGGGCAGAGCAGTTACTGTACCAAGCCGTGATACATCCAGATAGGATGCTTTCTATCGTGCATCGATAGAAGTCGGTGGGAGTGGGAGTTGAAGTGACTGGCAATGGGGAGATACAGATCGCAGTTATGGACAGAGTACAGGTGTTCTGCAAATCGGTCACCTAGTCTGGTTTGGTCTCACCAATGTAGAGGAGGCCACACTTGGAGCACCGAATGCAGTAGATGATATTCAGGGAGGTGCAGGTGAATCTCTGTCTCACCCGAAAGAACTGTTTGGGTCGCTGGATGAATGTGATGAAGGTGGTGCAGGAGCAGGTGTTGCACCTATGGCGAGGGCAGTGGAAAGTTTCCGGGGTGGGGGTGGGAGTGGGATGGGTGGAGGAGTGAACTCGGGAGTCAAGGAGAGAGCGGTCCCTGTAAAAGGCAAAAAGGGGTGGGGAGGGGAAGACATGCTTGGTGGTGGGGTTCCGCTGGAGATGGCAGAAGTGGCGAAGAATGATGTGCTGGATACGTAGGCAGGTGGGATGAAATGTGAGGACAAGGGGGACCCTATCCCTGTTGGGTCTGGGAGGGGTGGGGGTGAGAGTGGAGGTGCGGGAAATGGCAGATATACAGGTGCAAGCTCTCTCGACCGCAGTCGGGGAAGCCCTGGTTAGAAAAGAAGTTGGACAGCTCGGATGTCCTGGAGTGGAAAGCCTCATCATGGGAGTAGATGTGGCGGAGGTGGAGAAATTGAGAAAAGGGATAGCATCCTTGCAAGGCTAGGTGGCCATTTCTCAGAACACCTGCACTCTGTCAGTAACCATGACCTGCATCTTCCCGTTGCCAGTCACTTCAACTCCCCCCTCCCACACTATCACTGATATGTCAGTCCTCGACCTCCTCCACTGCCAGGAGAGTTCCAAGTGCAAACTGGAGGAACAGCACCTCATTTTCCATCTTGGAACCTTACAGCCTAACAGCATGAACATTGAAATCTCCCACTTTAGGTAATCCCCATCCCCCTTCCCCACAACACCCCCCCCCCCCCCCCACCAGGCTTCTTCTCTTCTTCCTTCTCCCAGCCTCTTTTTTTCTACCTTTTTTTTCTTTCTCTCCTTACCTTTGACCCATCCCCTGGTGGATCTGCTCTCCCCTCCTCCCCTGCACCTGCCTATCACTGTCTCTTACCTGCATTGACCTATCACCACCCTGTGCCCACCCCACCTCCCCTCTTTTGTCCACCTATCACTGCTCTGCTTTTCCCTCCTATGTATTGGGCTTCCCCTTTTCCTATCTTCAATCCTGAAGAAGGGTCCTGACCTGAAACGTTGACCACCTGCTTTTCTCCACGGATGCTGCCTGGCCTGCTGAATCCCTCCAGCATCATTGTGTTTTTCACCTGCATCAGGACTCTTCCCTTTTCTCACCATTTTCCCTTGCTTTACCCATAGATCATTGTCCCAAAACCACTTTTACCCAGGTGTAGTGCATTGGTTCCCCACATGCCTTTGGAGGTGTCACCATTGTGGTAGAGTTTTATTTCCATGACAACTTCGTCATGTTAGCATGATTCCTGATGATAGAAAATATCCCTGTGTTAAATAACTATGGCAGGATTGTGAGAAACAATGCTTGTTACAGTGCCCTGGAACCTTGCTCTGAGGTCTGAGCACTAGTCATAGGCTGGAGGCAAGCTGCTAATTGTAAATATTTTTTTCAGGTAACTGTGGCAAATTGGTAGAAGTTGTCACAAAAAAGAAAAAAGAAGAGAAAGTGGAAGGGAGTGAAGAGAAGAGATCTTTACTGGATTCAAGAGATTCCGAAGATGAATTGGAGAATACCGAAGTTAGTTTGTCTCCAAAAGATAACTCAATTACACCACCCAGAAAGGCTGAGAACACTGAGTATGACAGGTACAGTTGGAACTCTCCACTGTGTTGCTGTTAAACAATCCTTTTTAAAAATGTGTTCAACAATTGCAGTATCATTGAAGGTCAAGTGAAGGCTTGGGCTTTCTCGTTACCATCGGGAGTGGTAAAGATGGAGATTTTTGCACAATCTAATGGGAAAGTGGATCAACATTTTTTCTAACTTTTTCACAGTTGCTGTGTTTTAATTGTTAATCTGCCTGTGCTTCCTTCATTTCAGGTCATATTGCTGTGTTCCATACCTCTACGAGAAACCATGTGTGTATATCTGGAGCTCTTGGGAAGACTATTCTTGGCGCTTGTATAACTCCAATGTACTTGCAAAGATTGCAGAGAGACTGGTAGGTACATTATTAACACTGGCACTTTGCTTCATAGCACTTGTGAATTTTTAAGCCAATGGTTATAAATCCTTCAGTGAATATTAACCTTGTAAAATCAGGTAACTAACAGTCAGATATTCAGCTCAGTGTTCATAACAGAAACATTCTCCAGCCTTCTAAGTCACTGGGACAAGTGGGATTAAACAAGTGAAAGAGAAATGTCCATGAAACAGTTGGTTAGGGAAAAGAACCTTTCCATTCTTTGCAGCTGGGTTGGTAATGATGCAGCAGGGGATGTTGGATAGGAAGTTAGAATGACAGAATCCCATGATGTTAGTGCTGCTCTTGGCTGGAGAAATTCAAAATTAATCTTATTGCCTGGTTCCTTAACTGTCCTTTCATTTTCCTGTCCTATCAATATTTTTTTTAACAAAAGAAAGGTTAGTTTCTGTCTCAACCACTTCTGGTGGTGTTTTATAACATTTATTCATTCATTGGTGTGATTCGGGAGGCGAGGGAGGAGATTGCTGAGCCTCTGGCGATGATCTTTGCATCAGCAATGGGGACGGGAGAGGTTCCGGAGGACTGGAGGATTGTGGATGTTGTTCCTTTATTCAAGAAAGGGAGTAGACATAGCCCAGGAAATTATCGACCAGTGAGTCTTACTTCAGTGGTTGGTAAGTTGATGGAGAAGATTCTGAGAGGCAGGATTTATGAACATTTGGAGAGATATAATATGATTAGGAATAGTCAGCGTGGCTTCATCAAGGGCAGGTCCTGCCTTACGAGCCTGATTGAACTTTTTGAGGATCTGACTAAACACATGATGAAGGGAGAGCAGTAGATGTAGTGTATATGGATTTCAGCAAGGCATTTGATAAGGTACCCCATGCAAGGCTTATTGAGAAAGTAAGAAGGCATGGGATCCAAGGGGACATTGCTTTGTGGATCCAGAACTGACTTGCCCACAGAAGGCAAAGAGTGGTTGTTGACGGGTCATATTCTGCATGGAGGTCAGTGACCAGTGGTGTGCCTCAGGGATCTGTTCTGGGACGCTTACTCTTTGAGATTTTTATAAATGACCTGGATGAGGAAGTGGAGGGATGGGTTAGTAAGTGTGCTGATGACACAAAGGTTGGAGGTGTTGCGGATAGTGTGGAGGGCTGTCAGAGGTTATAGTGGGACATAGATAGGATGCAAAACTGGGCTGAGAATTGGCAGATGGAGTTCAACCCAGATAAGTGTAAAGTGCTTCATCTTGGTAGGTCAAATATGATGGCAGAATATAGTATTAATGGTAAGACTCTTGGCAGTGTGGAGGATCAGAGGGACCTTGGGGTCTGAGTCCATAGGACGCCCATAGCAGCTGCACAGGTTGACTCTGTGGTTAAGAAGGCATGTGGTGTATTTTCCTTCATCAGTTGTGGAATTGAATTTAGGAGCCGAGAGGTAATGTTGTCGTGAGTGCGAGAGAGTGGTGAGTGTGTGGAATGGGCTGCCGGCAACGGTGGTGGAGGCGGATACGATAGGGTCTTTTAAGACATTTTTGGATAGGTACATGGAGCTTAGAAATATAGAAGGCTATGGGTAAGCCTAGTAATTTCTAAGGTAGGGACATGTTTGGCACAACTTTGTGGGCCAAAGGGCCTGAATTTTGCTGAAGGTTTTCTGTGTTTCTATGTTTCTATTCGTTGGAGTATCCCTAGCCAATTAACTATTTATTGTCCATCCCTAATTGTCCATGAACTGAGTGGCTTGCCAGGCTTTCAGTTAAAGCCTAGTGTTTTGGAGGAGTTCGAGTCACACACATAGGGCAGCTTGGGAAAGGACAACTGATTCTGAAGGACGCTGGTGAATCAGATGAGTTTTTTTTATGGCTATCTGATAGTGTCGTTGTGACTGATACCAGTGGATTAGTGCAGATTGACTAAATTAAAATTAAAATGCCCTAGTTGCTGTGGAAGTGAAGGATTTCATTCTTCAATACCCATACTACAAAGAAATTTTTTCTCTTTTGAATTTAATTGAAAAAGGACATTTTCTGTAAACAATTCTGATCTCAGTAATGTTGGGCTGCTGAACATTTAGTTGGAATTTTCACTCCGTGAAGATGATAGCAACAGGCTAATTGAAAAAACAAACACATTTAATTTGGTAACACAAGAGACTGTAGATGCTGGAATCTGGAGCAACAAACAATCTGCTGGAAGAACTCAGCAGGTCAGGCAGCATCTGTGGAAGGAAAGGAATTATCGATGTTTTGGGTCAAAACCCTGCATTTCAACCCAAAGTGTGAATAATTCCTTTCCCCCTCCCACCCCCCACAGATGCTGCTCAACCCACTGATTCCTCCAGCAGATTGTTTGTTACTCCAAATTTAATCATAGAGCACAACAGCACAGAATTTGGCCTCTTAGTGGAATGGAAAACTCGAGCCATCATTTGATCTTCTATAAAGCTGTGATTTTAAAAGATTTAATCCTATTTTTTGTTTTTTTTATACAGGAAGATGGGCTTGATGAATTGCTTCACATGGTGAAGAGACCAAAGTCTGAACCAGAGAATTACCTCTGTCAAGTCTTGAATGAGTTTGTTGCAGGCTGCAGGTTTTGATTTGTTTCATCACATATATAGGAGAGATTTTTTGAAAAAAAATATTTCCCTATGCATTTCTACTCAAAGGCATTCTAGGATCAATCGCTTAAAAATGTTGAGCATTTTGCTAGGCTATTTTGAATTGAGCAGAAATATTAAACATCCGTTACTAGCCACCAATTTTCCAACTAATGTTTGGAGGATAACTGTCTCCTAGGGAACATTCCTTCACCAACAAGAGCTGGCAATCTACCTTCATGTTTCCTTTGCTGCTAACAGTTTAAAGTTTTGCTTGTATTGAAAGTTCCTTTGTTAGATCTTGGTAGAGTTAACACCACCTTGCTTAGTTTATGCCAACACCACCATGCATCTGGCTTCAAATCTTAGCTGCCACACAGGCCACACCAGATGCTATAGAACAGTAGAACAACCTTTGACCCATGATGTCTGTATTGACCATGATGTCTATTTAAGCTAATTTCATCTGCCTGCACGTGGTCTATACCCCTCCATTCCCGATCTGTTCATGTGCCTTTCTGAATGCCTCTTAACTGCTGATATTATATCTGCTTCCACCACTTTCCCTGGCAGTGTATTCCAGGCACCCACCAGTCTCTGTGTAAAAAAAAAACTTAACTCACAAATCTCCTTTAAACTTTTCACCTCTCATCTTAAATCTATGCCCTCTGGTGTTTGACATGTCCACCCTTGAAAAGGACTCTGACTATCTACCCTATCTATGCCTCTCATAATTTTATATACTTCTATCAGGTCTCCCCTCGGCCTTCAAAGCTCCAGAGAAAAGAAATCCAAGTTTGTCCAACCTTTCCTTATAGCCAATACTCTATCATCCAGGCAACATCCTGGTGAACCTCTTTTATACCTTCTCCAAAGCTTCCACATCCTTCCTGTAATGTGCTGACCAAAACTGTACACAGTACTCCAAATGTGGCTTAACTAAAGTTTTATACAGTTGCAACATGACTTCCCAAATTTAAATATTCAGTGTCCCGACCGATAAAGGCAAGTATGCCATTGCCCCTTCTTTACCACCCTATCTACTAGACTCTATGACTTTATGATTTCTCATCTGTGTTCACTACGGAGAAGGACATTGTAGTTGGAGAATTCAGGGAGGGGAAGCATGTTATCATTAAAAAGGTGGGGATATTAGATGTCTTAGCAGGTTTAAAGGTGGATAAATCCTCAGGGTGTGATGAGATGCATGCGTGAGATGCAGATGGTTGCTATGAGAGGCAAGGGAGGAGATTGCTAGGGCCTTGATGGAGATTTTTAAATATTTGCTGGTGACAGGTGAGGTACAAACTGACTGGAGGATGCAATTGTGGTTCCTTTATTCAAGAAGTGCAGGACAGATAAGCCAATAATTAAAGGCCTGTGGGTCTAATGTCAGACATGGGGAAGTTATTGGAAAAAATTCTGTGATAAAGGATGGTTTTGCAACAGGGAGATCCTGTCTTGAACAATTTGACTGAATTTTTCAAAGGTACTGATGAAGGCAATGTCTACATGGAGTTCAGTAAAGCTTTGGACAAGATTGCACATGGGAGACTGGTCCAAAAGGCTGGAGCCCATGGAATCTAGGGCAAATTGTCAAATTGGATCCAAAATTGGCTTGGTAATAGGATGCCAAGGGTGATGGTGGAGGGTTTTTAATGACTGAAAACCTGTGATCAGTGATTACCAGAGGGATTGGCGCTGGGACCCTTACCGTTTGTTGTATATATTGGTGATTTAGACATGAATATAGGACATATGACTAGTAGGTTTGTAGGTGACATGAAAATCAGCAGAGTTGTTGATAGGAGGATAGTTATGACTACAGTATAGTACTGATCGAGATGGGCAAGGCAATGGCAGATGGAATTTAGTCCTGATAAGTATGAGGCAGTGCACCTTGGGAGCACTAAAAATGGTAGGACATACACCATGAATGGTAATGCTTTAGGGGGTATTAAGGAACAGAGAAACCTTGACATATAAGCCCAATGATCCCTGAAGGTGGTAGCACAGGTAGATAATGTGGTGAAGAAGGCACACAGGATACTTGCCTTCATTAGCTGGGGCATGGAATACAAGAGCACGGAGATCCATAAAACATTGGTTAGGCCAGAGCTGTGTACAGTCGCCACACTACAGAAAGGATTGCACTGGAGAAGGTGTGGTGGGGATTCACCAGGTTGTTGAGGGATGAAATGTTTCAGTTCCGAGGAAAGGCTGGATAGGATGGTTTGTTTTTCTTGGAGTGGATGAGGATAAGATGGGACCTGACAGGTGTACAAAGTTATGTACAAAATAGGTATTGCTGGTGGTAATAGCCTGCAGCACTTTTGTGCAAGACATCAAGGCAATGACTATCTTGAACAGGGACCGATGCCTTGTGCATGAATGAAGAGGAAGAGCAATGGCAGATAGATTTTAATCCTGACATGAGAGACTGTAGATGCTGGAAATCTGGAGCAACACACAAAAAGGTGGAGGAACTCAGTAGGTCAGGCAGCATCCGTGGAGGGAAATGACAGTTGACATTTCAGGTCGAGACCCTTCATCAGGGCTGGAAAGAAAGAGGGGAGATAGCCCGTATAAAAAGCTGGGGGGAGGGGGTGGAACAAGAGCTGGCGGGTGATAGGCGGATGCAGGTGAGGGGGATGATAGGCAGGTGAGGGAGGGGGAGAGCGGATATGATGTAAGAAGCTGGGAGGTGATAGGTGGAAGTGACAAAGGGCTGAAGAAGATGGCATCTGATAGGGGAGGACAGTGGACCATGGAATAAAGGGAAGGAGGTGAGGAAGGAATGTGTGGGTAATGGGCAGATTGAGAGGGTGGAGGAGGGGAAAGGGAAGGGGTATTGGGGCCAGTGGGATAAGAGGGAAAAAAGCGGGGACAGAGGGGAGTGGTTACTGGAAGTTAGAGAAATTAATGTTCATGCTGTCAGGAATTTAATCTTGATGATTTGTACAAAATGACAGAGGGGAGCAGCAGTGATAAGCTGGGCATCTACAGACTGGTAAGTCTTACATCAGTGGTAGGAAAAAAATATAAGAGACAGGATCTGTCTTCACTTGGAAAGACAGGGATTGATTAGAGATGGTCAGCATAACTTTTGTTCAGGGGAAATCCTTTCTCACTAATTTGAATTTTTTGAACAGGTGACTCAGCATTTTGATGAGGGCAGTATGGTAGAAATTGTCTACATAGACTTTATTAAGGCCTTTGACAAATCCTATGATAGGCTGATCTAGAAGGTTAGAACCCTCAACAAAATGGATCCAAAACTGGCTTATTAATAGGAGGCAGAGGGTGATGATTGTATTTCTGTTCGGTAGTCTGTGACCACAATGTGTACCAATGATTGGTGCTAGGACCTTTAACTTTATGATGTACATTAAAGACTTGGATGTGAGTGTAGGAGGTATGATTAGTGAGTTTGCCTATGACACGAAAATCAGTAGTGTCATAGAGAGTGAAGAGGGTTGTCTCAAGCTGTAGAATGATACAGATCAGATGGAAAGTTGGGTGGAGTGTTGGCAGATGGAATTTAATTTTGACGTATCAGAGGTAATGCACTTTGGGAGGGAAAAAAGGGTAGACTATATTCAGAAAATGATAGGGCCCTAGAGAGTGTTGATGAACTGAGGGACCTTGTGTACAAGTCCATAATTCCTTGAAAGTAATGGCACAGGGGGAGAAGGTGGTGAAGATGGGATGCTTGCCTTCATTGGCTGTGACATAGAATATAAGAGCTGGGACATCATGTTACAACTTTATAAAACATTGGTTAGGCCACACCTGGAGTATTGTGTGCAATTCTGGTTGCTGCCATATAGGAAGGATGTGATTCCATTGGAGTGGATATAGAGGAGATTCATCAGGATGTTGCTTTGATTGGAGCATTTCAATTGTAAGGAGCGATTGGATAGGCTGTGTTTGATTTCCTTGGAATAGAGGAGGCTGAGGTGTGACTTGATAGAGGTATACTAAATTATGAAGGGTTTAGAGGGATAGAAATCTTTTTCCCATGATGGTGGCATCAAAGACAAGAGGGTATAGTTAAGGTGGGAGGTTTAGAGAGGATCTGAGATGCAATTTTTTCACTCAGAGTCATTGGAATCTGGAATTCATTACCTGAGGAGGTGGTGGAGGCAAATACTCTCACAGCACTTAAGAAGCATCTAGATAAGCAGTTGAATCACAAAGGCATAGAAGGCAATGGACCTAATGCAGGTAAATAGGTGCAATGGTCAGCCTGGATGTGCTGGGCAGGAGGGCCTATTTCTCTATGCTATACACACTCTATGATGCTATCTAAACAAAATTATGAGGGACATAGGGTATATTGTAGGATACCTTTCCTCATGTCAGGGGTTCTAAAACTAGAGGGCATTGGTTTAGGGTGAAGGTGAAGGGTAAGGGTTGAAGGGGATCTATGAAAGAACCTTTTCACCCAGAGGGTGGTTGGAATCTGAAATGTACTGCCTGAGGGGGTGATAGAGGCAGGTACTCTCACAGCATTTAAAACGTATCTAGACTACTGCTTGGAGTTTAATTCGGATAAGTGGGAGGTGTTGAATTTTGGGAAGACAAATGAGGACAGGACTTTCACAGTGAATGGTAGGGCTCTGGGGAGTGTTGTAGAACAGAGGGACCTGGGAGTACAGGTAAAGTGGCGTCACAGGTAGACAGGGTGGTGAAGAAGGCTTTTGGCATGCTGGCCTTAATCAGTCAGGGCACTGAGCAAAGAAGTCAGGATGCTTTGATGCAGTTGTACAAGACATTGATAAGGCCGCATTTGGAATATTGTGTTCAGTTTTGGTCACCCTGCTGTAGGAAAGATGCCATTAAGCTGGAAAGAGTGCAGAGGAGATTTGAGGATGTTGCCAGGATTCGAAGGATTGAGTTACGGAGGGAGGTTAAGCAGGTTGGGACATTTTTCATCGGAGTGTGGGAGACTGAGGGATGACCTTTTAGAGGTGTATAAAATCATGAGAGGCAAACAGATGGTGAATGAGCACAGTCTTTTTCCCAGGGTTGGGGAATCAAGAGCTAGAGGGCACAGGTTTGAAGTGAGAGGGGAGAGATTTAGTAGGAGCTTGAGGGGCAACTTTTTCACCCAGAGAGTGGTCAGCATATGGAATGAACTGCCAGAGGAAGTTGTTGAGACAGGTACATTAACAACATTTAAAAGGTACTAGCACAGGGAAATGGTTAGGAAAGGTTTAGAGGGATATGGGCCAAATGCAGGCAAAGGGACTAGCTTAGATGGGAATCTTGGTTGGCATGGACCAGTTGGGCCAAAGAGCCTGTTTCTGTGCCGTATGACTCTACTTGAATTTCCATGGCATAGAAGGCTATGGACCAAGTGCCAGTAAATGGGATTATTATAGATGAGTGTTTGATGGTCAGCATGGACATGGTGGGCAGAAGCATGTTTCTGTGCTGTATGTCTCTATGACTTTATGAGAAAGGAAATAAGAAAACACCACCAATGCACTGACTGCAAGGTGTTTCATATAGGGCCTAAGCATCCATTGTGTAAGCTGGATACTTAGCTGAGAGCCTTCTTTGTTTATTTGCTATTTTTTTGTCCTAGACAATACCACATTTATGCTGAAAAGAAAACCGTGAATCGGCCCAACGCTCTGGACAGATGTCGAATTAAGACCTTGAAGTGTAATATTGTAAGTGGATGAATGCTGCCAGTTTCAAGACTACCTTAAATCTGTGTGTTTATTGCTGACTTGGTGGAACAGATGAGAGCAGTGCTTCTCACTGTAACTTTCTATTAAAGGTCTTGAGTCTTGAGTGACCGATAGGTATAAAGTTAATGCCTCAGGCTCCTCGCTGATGTGTGTACTGGTGCCAGGAGCTCCCTGCTTTAGTTGACTGGGTAGAGAGGTACTATATCAGCATGTTGTACATCTAATACAATAAAACTTGTCAAGGGGAGGCAAGCTGGGTGTGAAAAGGCAGGTGCTGTGTGTGTACAGCCAGGATCTCAGGGAAGTGAGCCGGATGTGGTGAGCCAAGAGCTAATTACCCTTATCAATCTATTAACCACATGGCTCTGTAAACATTGGAATCTGGCAACCTTTGCCTTGCCTGTCAGACAAATCCTTTTGTCCTATCCATCCTCCCACCAGCCTCTGAGTAACTGAAAACCAATGTTTTCTCTCCTTCCCAGTTCTGACATACGGCCTGTGATATGAAATGTTAAACAGTTTCACTCTTTCCACAGATGACAAAATAATTTTGATATCTGTTTAGAAGAACAAGAAGTAAAATTTTTTGAGGATATTTTATGAAAGGGTTTTTCTATGCTGCAGACATTCTGGTTTTGATACAGGATTTACTTTTCCTAGATTAATCATGCGAAACAGGCACTAAGAATTATGAAACGAAAGGAGAAGAATATAAAGGAGAAGCTGAATGAACTACAGACACTACTGGAGAAGTTCAAAAGACGAGTGGAGGAGGTGAGATTGGCTCAGACACTCTTGACTGTTGTCCAGAAATTTATGAAGTAGAAAGTCCTTGAGCATTTACTTTGGCAGTCCCACAGGCAGTGCCCAGGTTATAACTGGGTTCCGTTCCTGAGACCTGTTCATAACCAAACTGCTTGTAAGTCTGAAATGAACAAAAACAGTTTGTGGGAGAGAATCACAGAAACAGCTGTGGTGGAAGAGCAGCTGCCAGCCGTCCTCACTGAGTGAGTGAGTGCGCCTGCTCAGTGCTCCCAGCCCTGCTCAGCTCAACCCAGCCCCCAATTGTTGTGGCTCAGGAGGGGCGGGGAGAGAAGATGTGTGGAAATGCCCTGTTCCAGCCAACAGAAGATGCCTGCAGCCCCACAGTAGCCGGCAAATCCATCCCACCGGTCTCCCAAATGCTCGTTCATATGTAAGGGTTATTCATAAGTTTTGGTTTGTAGTCAGGGGAGGACCTGTATCATTAATACTGCTATGGCCTTCTGAAGTGCTAGAACGTCCCATACACTTTTGAGCAGGGACACATTGGCTCAAAAATAAGATGGCACAGATTTAAGGTGAAAGGAAGGAGCTTTAAACAGGATTTGAGGAGAGAGTTTATTTAACACAGTGAGTGGTTGCTAGCTGGAACTTGCTGTTGGAGGAGGTGCTGGAATCAGATGTAATCACTACTTTTAAGGGAAATTTAAACTGGCATATAAATAGGTAAGGCATGGAAGGAATTAAACATAATAAGGGCAAAAGGTCAGCATGGATGTGGTGGGTTGAAGGGCCTGTTTCTGGACAAGACCTAGGAGCTGACTAACCATAACCTCAAGGCATTCTAGGATTGGAAACTCCACCACACGTCAAGGGAAAATAAATACCTGAAGTCTGAGGTATAACAGAGAACCTGTGGCCAAAAGAACAGATGGTAAAGACAGGGGCAATAAGAAGGATCACTTTGAAGATCTTCTTTTTAAATCTTTTTATTAGTTTTCAAATTAATACAGATTAATATATCAATGTTTATACATGTAATACAAAGAGATCAGGAGAACAATCATGACATGGATAATCATAAAGAACAATAAAGTATAAAAAAACAAATCTGTAGATCCAACGATCTGTTAGTGAATGAATATAATATAAAAGAAAAAGGTTTATTATAAAATATAAAAGAAAGAAAAAAAATCCCCAAAACAATAAGAAAAATCATAAACAATATATCAAACCAAACTAAGCTAAAGAAAAAAAATTTAAAAAAACAGAAAAAAAACTGGACTAAAATTTCTCAATAGAAACAGAGCAATATTATGTCGTCAACTCCGTTCCTCTAAATTGAAAGGTTATTATAAGGGGATCTATATCATGTGAAAATATTGAATAAATGGACTCCAAACTTCCTCCAATTTAAGTGAAGGATCAACAGTACCACTCCTAATTTTTTCCAAGTTTAAACATGATATAGTTTGAGAGAACCATTGAAAAGTAGTAGGGGGTATTGGATCCTTCCATTTAAGCGAAATGGATCATTTGGCCATTAATGTAACAAAGGCAATCATACGGTTAGCGGAGGCAGATAGATGGCCAGATTCTATCCTTGGTAATCCAAAAATTGCAGTGATAGGATGAAGTTGTAAATCAATCTTCAATACATTTGAAATAATGTTAAAAATATCTTTCCAATATTTTTCCAAAAGAAGACAGGACCAAAACATATGTGTCAAAGAAGCCACATTTGATTTACATATGTCACATAATAGGATTTATATGGTGATAAAAACGAGTTAGCTTATCTTTTGACATATGGGTCCTGTGAACTACCTTAAACTGTATCAAAGAGTGTCTGGCACACATTGAAGATGTATCAACTAAATGAAGAATTTTCTTCCAAGTCTCTGTAGGTAAAGATGTCTGGAGTTCACCTTCCCATTCATTCTTGATTTTGTCCAGTGGTTCTGAACAAATTTTCATAATTAAATCATAAATTATTGCTATCAAGCCCTTCTGACAAGGATTAAAACCAAAAATGTTTTCCATAATTTCAGTTCTGTAAGGTTTGGGAAAAGAGGGTATAGTAGCTTTTAAAATATTTCTAATTTGCAAATATCGAAAAAAGTGTGATCTAAGCAAATTGTGTTTGTTAGACAATTGTTCAAAAGATGAAAAACAGTTATCAATGAATAAATCACAAAAACATACTATTCCCTTCCTTTTCCATATGGAAAAAGCTGAGTCAACTCTGGATGGATGAAAGAAAAAATTAGATTGAATGGGACTTGATAGATTAAATTTATTCAATCCAAAAAAATTTACAAAATTGAAACCATATTCGTATTGTATGTTTAACAATTGGGTTAATCATATGTTTACTTAATTTGGTAAGTGCAAAAGGGAGTGGAGCTCCTAAAATAGAAACTAATGAAAATTGAAGTATTGATTGGGACTCAAGGTGTACCCATTTGGGGCATTGAATTACATCTGAATCTTGTATCCAAAAAATTAAATATCTAATATTGATTGCCCAGTAATATAATCTAAAGTTAGGCAAGGCCATACCACCATCCTTTTTTAGTTTTTGCAAATATTTCTTACTTAGCCTTGGGTTTTTATTCTACCAAATATATGAAAGAATTTTAGAATCAATAGTGTCAAAAAAAGATTTCAGAACAAAAGTTGGAATCGCTTGAAATAAATATAAAAATTTTGGTAAAATATTCATCTTAACCGCATTAATTCGGCCTACCAATGATAGAGACAGTAGCGACCATTTAGTAAATAATTGTTTAACATGGTCAATTAAAGGCAGTAGATTAGCTTTAAATAAGTCCTTATGTCTCTTAGTAATTTTAAGACCTAAATACATAAAATAGTCAGTTACCAATCTAAAAGGTAATTGGCTATAAATTGGGATTTGCATATTTAATGGAAAAATTCACTCTTATTAAAATTTAATCTGTAGCCAGAAAAAACACTAAACTGATCTAATAGTGATAGTACTGCGGGGATAGATTCCTCCGGATTAGAAATGTAAAGTAACAGGTCATCTGCGTAAAGAGATATCTTATGAATCTTCTGTCCACAAGTAATATCACATATATTTGAAGGATCCCGAAGTGCAATAGCCAAAGGTTCTAAAGCAACATCAAATAATAAAGGGCTTAACGGGCAGCCTTATCTACTACCTTGAAAAAGCCTAAACAAAGGAGATCTTTGATTATTAGTAAGTATTGAAGCCATAGGTGCATAATAAATCATTTTAATTGCAGATATAAATTTAGAAGTAAAATTGAATTTTTGAAGTGTACTGAATAGATATTCCCATTTGACTCTGTCAAATGCCTTTTCAGCATCAAGTGAAACAACACATTCTGGAATTTGGGATGAAGGGGTATATATAATATTCATTAATCTCCTAATGTTAAAATGTAGATAACGATTAAAGAAGATCTTCTCTATTATGACTTTGTCCATCACGTGAGCACCCTTGATTCCATTCTACTGCAAACTATCAGGTCCAGTCATGTGAAATGAAATAAAAACAGAAAGTGCCGGAAAAACTCAGAAGGTCAGGCAGCATCTGTGGAAGGAGAATCCAGCAGCATCTGTGGAAAGAGAAACAGTCAATGACCCAAAACATTGACTATTTCTCTTTCTGCAGATGTAGCCTGATCTGCTGAGTTTTTCCTGCATTGGGTTGGAGTATAAAAGTAGGAAACGTAAAAATTAGCAGGAGTAAGCCTTCCAGTCCTCAGACCTGCCCTGCCATTCACCAAGATCGTAGCTGATCTACTACCTCAGTAGCATTTCCCTGCACTATCCCCATTTTTCTTTGATCCCCAAAAATCTATTGGTCTATGATATGAACAACAGCCTCCATGCCCCCGTGGCATACAGAATTTCAAAGTTTCATCACTCTTAGTGAAGAAATTTCTTCTCATCCCAATCTTTTCCACCTACCACATATTCTCCAACTGTGTCCCTGGCCTGACATTCCTCAGCTAGGGAAACATCCTCTTTGCATTTAGCCTGTCAAGCCAAAAATACTACATCTACTGGTTCTCCCTTTCATAAATCCATATGGAATTTAGTCAGTTCTATTATTTTTTTCATGGTCTCCATGTTGGCTGTTTTGCCCATCTACACTAATCCCATTTGCCTGCATTAGGTCCTTCAATGCCTTGCCTAAACATGCCTGTCTAAATGTCTCTTAAACATAGTGCCTGTATCTGATTACACCACTTCCTCTGGCAGTGAGTCAGCCACTCTGTGTAACAAAAACTTTCCTCTCAAATACCCTGTAAAACTCCTTCCTCTCACCTTAAACCTACGCCCTCTTGTTTTTGATACCCGTACCATGGGAAAAAGATTCTGACTACCTACCTTATCTGTGCCTCTTATAATTTTATATACCTCTGTGGGGTTATCCCTCAGCCTCCTTTGCTCCTGGGAAAACCATCCCAGCCTAACCAATCTCTCCCGATGAGTAAAGCCCACTAATCCAGGTAACATCCTGGTGAATCTCCTCTGCACTCTCTCCAGAACAACCGTATGCTTTCCTGATGCAGGGTTTTCACCCAAAACATCAATTGCTCTCCAACACTGATGTTGCCCAACCCTCTGAGTTCCTCTAGCAGATTGTTTGTTGCATATCCTTTCTATATGGTGGCTACCAGAACTGTACACAATACTCCAAATGCGTCTAACCAGTGTTTTGTAAAGTTTCAACATAACATCCCAATTATCATATTTTATATCCCGACATATAGAGGCAAGCATGCCATATACCTTCTTCAACACCCTATCTACCCATGTTACTACTTTCAGACAGGAAAAGACTTGCACCCTAAGGTCCCTGTGTTCATAAATATTCCTTCACACCCTACGATTTCCTGTATATGCTGTGCCCCAATTTGACTTCCTAAAATGCATCACTTTGCACTTTTCAGGATTAAATTGCATCTGCCAGTGCTCTGCCCAACTTTTCATCTGATCTATCTTCTATATACCTATATCCTACTGTTGCATGAGACAACTTTCCTTGCTACTCACAACACCACCAACTTTGTGTCATCCGCAATATTATTAATACCTATCACAAACAACAGCTGCCAGCACTGTTCCCTGCAGTATACCACTGGTCACAGGCTTCCAATCAGAAAAACATCCTTCCACTGCTTTTCTCTCCCTCCTATTACTAAGTCAATTAGCCAGTTCACCTTGGATCCCATGTACCTTAACCTTCTGGACCAACCTAACATGCGGGCCTTGTCAAATGCCTTACTAAAGTCTATATGGACAACATCAATCACCCTGCTTTCATCAATCTTCTTACTTACCTTCTCAAAAACTCAATCAAAATAGAACATAGAACACTACAGCACAGAAACAGGCCCTTCAGCCCATAGTGTTGCACCAAACTAATTAAACTAGTAATGAAATGCCTAACTAAACTAATCCCTCTACCTACACAATGCCCATATCCCTCCATTCTTTGCATATTTATATGCCTGTCTAAGAGCCTCTTAAATGCCTCTCTCATACTTGCCTCCACTACCACCCCTGGCAGCACATTCCAGGCACCCACCACTCTCTGAGTTGAAAAAAAACTTGCCCCGCACATCTCCTTTGAACTTACCCCCCTCTCACCTTAAATGCACACCCTCTCATATCAGACATTTTAACCCTGGGAAAATGATACTGGCTGTCTACTCTTATCTATTCCTCTTATAAACTTTTATCAGGTCTCCACTCAACCTCTGCTGCTCCACAGAAAACAACTCAAGTTTGTTCAAGCTCTCCATATAGCACATGCCCTCTAATCCAGGCAGCATCCTGGTAAACCTCTTCTGTACCGTCTCCAAAGCCTCCACATCCTTCCTGTAATGTGGCGACCAGAACTGCACACAGTGCTCCAAATGTAGCCTAACCAAAGTTTTATGCAGTTGCAATGTGAGATTTAACACTTACTCCTTAACAGTGACCTGTTCTACATTATCTACGTACCCTTCCCTAAACTCACTATCCTCCACATCCTTCTCCTTGGTGAATACGGATGAGAAGTATTCATAAGGGCCTGGCCTGCATCCCGTGGCTCCACGCTGAGATTATCCCTTTGATTCCTAATGAGACCCACAGTTTACCCAGCAACCCTCTTGCTCCTGATATACTTATGCAATGTCTTAGTATTCTCCTTTCTTGCCAAGTATAATTCATGGCCCCTTTTTGCCCACCTGGTTTAAAAGTTTTAATCCTGGAAAAGATATATTTTGTATTTTAAATCTGTACAGTTTTGCTTTTGATCATCATCAGAAATGTAATTTTTATTTGGGCTTTGTTGACAATGCCTAGTGGCTGACACCTTCCTGATGTTGCACCTTCTAGACCCTTCCTGCCATTTGTCATCCAGTATATTCCCAGCAGAGTGCCATTGGGAGCGTTCCCAGCTCGAAATGATCTGTGTCAAATTGTATCTCAAGAAAACTGGGTTCTGAACTTATTAGAGTTCTTTGGTTTCTTTTATGATAGAATAATTCTTTATCAAAACTTATCTGAAATATTCTGTTTTTGTTTCTCTTATTTTTCCTTAGCCTCAAACACCTATTCCAGACATCTTTATCTGGATGCTGAGCAATGGGAAGCGTGTGGCAGTTGCGCGCATCCCTGCACGACAGATTCTTTACTCAGTAGTGGAAGAAGAAAAAGGAAAAGACTGTGGCAAAATTCAATCCATCATCATGAAGGTAAGCAGTGCGTGGACACCATCCTCGTCATCACACCACACACTACAATGGGCTTCATGCTGTAACATGAAACACTTGGTTTCATTCAGTTTCCAACAGAGCTCAATCTCCTGCAGCTCAGTGTTTCTCTGGAACCCATGGGAAACCCTGAAATGGTGCTTAGGGGCTTTAATGTCCACATGAGCAGACAATTCAGCAGTTTCTTGGTATCACTTTTGGCTCATGCCTAGTATGGGCTTTGGACTTAAATCCTTGGGTACAGCAGAGTCATACGTAAAAGTAGGCCAAACGGATAGTTGTTCCAAGAAGAATGTGGAAGTCAATGAAAAGATATTAAAAATAAAAAAAATCCCAATTGGTTAAAGTAACATAAATAAAAATACATTAGTAGCAAGGCTACAATCAACATGCTACAAAAAACAATCAACATGCATTGACCTTTGGTTTCCACAAGCATAATGTGTTGAGAACATTTCTGAGCAATGTTGCTGTAGGGAGTGAACTGTATACTTGCACAATCTCCACACCGATCATTAAGTATTCCTTCCATTATCATTTTCGTATCATGTAATCAGCATTCAGCTGGATCACCATGTCTCTTGGGCCTTTATAGAGGGTAGTGGCTGTGAGTTTATTATTCATCATGTTTGCAATACATCACAAATCATCTTTCAAAAACCTCTGTCAAATATTTGGTACAAAACAGATGTGCATGTGGCTGAATTCTTGCTGCAGGGGCTCTATTGCCAAACAGCTCACCATGGGGTCTATCCACTTGATTCAGCACAATCAATGATTGCAGTATTGCTCAAACAAGTTCATGTTGACTTCCTCCCTTTCCTTGTGTTTTGTTCTCATTTTTTGATACAGTTTCTGTTTATGTCATCATTACTACTTCTGAAGTTGAGACTGGAGTTTTTAATTTTGTATGTAATGCTCTGTATAAACAAGTCTGTAATACATACAGAATGGATTAGACTTTCCATTAGTTATTTCTGTGGCTTAGTTGCACACACATTTTGTTTTTGCCCCATTCCCATTTTAAGCTTTTATTCCTCCATTTTTTATTTAGAAACTATGAAAGAGGTCTTGTTATAGAGGTCCTGACCAACGCATCTCTCAGACAAAGGGGATTGCTTATCAGTCTCAACATGCAGTCTTATCACAGATGATGCTTCTTCTCCTGCTACTCCCTAGAATTTCTGTTTTATTTTATATTGTCAAATCTACAGTATTTTCCTTTAGGTTTAATAATAATAATTGATAATTTATCAAAATGGTGTATTCTTCTCTGATAGAGAGATGTTCTGTTGTTATCAACCAGGCACAAGGTGCACCTATTGGGGAGATTTTTGCTAAACTGGAGGTTTACATGTGGCTGGGAGTCACAAAATCTACTAAAAACATCATCAACAGTCTGCCCCAGGAATATATACCAGTCTATGAAGAAGTGAAAATGGACACCACACGGATACTGCCACCTATCAAGCTCAACAGTGATTGTGAGGAACAGGACAAGGATGATCACTTAAAATGATAAAGAAAGGCTTTTGCCATTTATTGGGCCCTGGGTTGGGGAGTTCGGGATGTTGGTGGTGTTGGGTGCAGATGTTTAAAGTTGTCGGGGTGGGAGTGACTATTCCTGTTCATGTCTAGAGCTAGTTAGCCCTGCTGCTAGGGTGTCATCCACTGCAGACAAGCTGAGAAGGACCTTGGGTTTGTAACATCACCTGCTGTGCACGTTTGTCATCTTTATGAGAGCTAAATCTCTTCACAATTAGCCATTGTTGGATCTGATTCTGTGAAATGAAGTGGACAAAGTGTCAGTGAAAGAGCACTTGGAGAACAGGGGTCATTGGTTAAGATTGATAATGGAGAGTGACACTGAGAAATCTGAAGCAGAACTTTTAAATTGGGATTAGGAGGATTCTTGGCAGGATAAAGAACCAAATATCGGTAGATTGAACTGCAACATAATGGATCACCTTTAAAGAGAAGGTGTTTCAAGTACAGGCTAGGTACACATTCCCACTGGTGGGAAAGTTAAAGGAATCAAAACTAGAACTCGCCGGATGACAAAGGAGGCAGAGAAGATGTTGATTTGATGAAGCTCAACATGAGTGAGAATGAAACTAGCTGGCAAGGTAATCTGTCAGAGGGAGAGAGGAAGGGAAGAGAAAACAACAGCAGTAACACAAGAACAGCGTGATGCATTGGTCCAGGAGGTTAAGGCCCATGGGGAGCTAGCTGACTGGATCTAAAATTGGCCTGGTGATAGGAGGCAGAGGGTAGTGGCAGAAGGATGTTTTCTCTGATTGGAAGTCTGTGACTGCTGATGTACCCCAGGGATCAGTGCTGGGACCTTTGCTGTTTATGATATATATTAATGACTTGGATGTGAATGTAGGAGGTATGATTAAGTAAGTTTGTGCATGACACAAAAATTAATGGTGTTATGGATAGTGAGGGAGGTTGTCTAAGGCTACAGCAGGATGTAGATTAGTTGGAAAGTTGGGTGGAGAGTTGGTAGGTGGAATAAGTGTGAGGTGGTGCATTTTAAAGTGAAATAAGAATTGGACAAATACAGTAAATGGTAGCACACTAAGAAATGTTGACGAACACAGAGACCTAGGAGATGTAAGTCCGTTGTTCCGTGAAAGTGGCAACACTAGTGGATAGGGTGGTGAAGAAGGGTTTTGGCATGCTTGCCTTCATAGGTCGGGGGATAGAATATAAGAATTGGGACATTATGTTGCAACTTAACAAAATGCTGGTTAGGCCACACCAAGTGTTATGTGCAGTTCCGGTTCTCAGACTACAGGAAGGATGTGATGGAGAGAGTGCAGAGGAGATTCCATTGGATCAACAAACAATCTGCTGGAGGAGCTCAGTAGGTCGAGCAGCATCTGAGGGATGAAAGAAATTGTCGACATTTCAAGTTGAAACCCTGCACCAGGCCAGTTTCTTCCCACAGATGCTGCTCGACCTGCTGAGTTCCTCCAGCGGATTGTTTGTTGTTCCAGATTCCAGCATCTGCAGTCTCTTGTGTCTGCAGATTCTTCAGATGTTGCCTGGACTGGAGGACTTTAGTTGTGGGAAGAAATTGGATAGTTTGGGCTTGATTTCCCTGAAGCAAAGAAGGTTGGGGGGGGGGGGGGGGGGGGGGGGGGTGACCTGATAGATTATCAGAGACATAGATAGATAGTAAGTCAAAATCTTTTTTTCATGGTAAGGATATCAAAAACAAGAGGACATAGGTTTAAAGTGAAGGAGTTTTAAGGGGGATCTGAGGGGCAGGAGAGTGGTTGATATCTGGAATGTGCTGCCATTGGAGGTGGTGGAATCAGATACAATCGCTACTTTTAAGAGGGATTTAGACAGGTACATAAAAAGGCAAGAAGGATATGATCCTAATGTGGGAAAATGGGATTAATGTGGCTAGATGGACAAAAGGGTTCAGTATGGATGCAGTGGGTTGAAGGGCCTGTTTCTGTGCTGTACGATTCTATGACCTAATGATCCCAAAGTCTTATATAGTCATATTAATAGTAAGTGTGTAGTAAAATGAGAAGTGGGGCTAGTTAGACATTAAAAAGGTGATTTATGCATTGAGGCACAAAGAATCTTCTGTGCACCCTCTCTAGGGCCATGGTTTGAGATGTATTTATAAGACACGTTTAACAAATCTTTTTTTTCTTGTTCATAGATAACAGTTATTTCCAGCTGCGAGCTCACATGTACCAAGCCCGAGGACTGCTTGCAGCCGATGACACTGGATTATCAGATCCCTTTGCAAGAGTTGTGTTTTCAACTCAGTGTCAATCAACCAGAGTAAGAAACTTGAATCGATCTAATGTCTATTTTGTTTTGATAAATTTTGTCTAATTAGTGGATTTTTTGGACTGTTTCAATGTGCATCTTCATTTGGTCTTGCATTTGGTTTACTCTGAAAAGCAGCAGGAAGTCGACAAATAGTGAATGATACATGTTCAAACTTGAAGCATTTAGGAATCTCTCGATATGGACAATGCTTATTTTTAAATAATTGAAGAAATTTTACACAGAGACTGGTGGGTGCCTGGAATGTGCTGCCTGGGGTGTAGTGGAGGAAAATACGATAGAAACATTCAAGAGGCTCTTAGATAGGCACATGAATGTTCAGGAAATTGAAGGATAAGGGATTAGTTCAGCTGGGCATTTGATTGCTAGTCTAATTAGTTTGGCACAACATTGTGGGGCTGTTCCTGTGCTGTGCTGTTCTATGTTCTAAAATGGAGCTGAAATACTGGGTTACTGGTACTTGAATGCAGTTTAGATCTAGATATGAACAAAGGGCCCTGGGGACACGAGTTGGAGATAGATGTTTGCTTCCTGTCCAGTTCATTTCAAGTTTGACAAATTGATGGCATGATCCTCACTAAGTGCTGCCTGTGAAAGATGGAGATAGAACATAGAGCATGAAGATCTGATGTATTTTTGAAGGCCATTGACAACTAGCAATAAAAGATCCTGTTGATCCTTGAAGTATAAACATGATTAGGCTGTTATGGTCATTTTGTTTTTTTTAACAAGGATGGGAAAAATAGTTTTAAAAAAGTCCTTTACAATAATTTCTGGGAGTCCCAGGAGAAGCATGTGATTAACCCCTCATTTTCTGGACAGGATAACTGAGCATTATGACCACATCACACACCATCCTTACATGGGAAACCATCGTATCCTTATTGTAATAAAAGTATAGAATGTAGAACAGTATAGCACAGGAACAGGCCCTTCGGTCCATGTTGTCTGCACCGACAATTATGCCAAATTAAGCAAATCCCATCTGCCTGCACATGATCTCTGCCCATTCATGTGCTTGTCTAAATACTGTGTCTCTTTAACCTTGCTATCATATCTCCTTCTGTTACCTTCCCTGGCAGCACATTTAAACTTTGTCCTTAACCATTCCCCTTCTGAGCTTAAACTATGCCCCTTAATGTTTGACGTTTCCACCCTGGGAAAAAAATTCTGACTACCTACCCATTCTTTACCTCTCACAGTCATAGAATTGTACAACATAGAAATGCTCCCACCATGTCTATGCCGACCTTTGTGCCTGTCTATACTAATCCCACTTGCCTGCATTAATTCTATATCCCTCTATGCACTGCTCATTCAGATGTCCGGATGTCTCCTAAATGTTGTTACTGTTTCTGCCTCCACCACCTCCTCTGTCTGCTCATTCCAGATACCAGCTACTCTTGGTGTGAAAGATTTGCCCCTCAGATCCCCTTCATATCTCCTCTACTCACCTTAAGTCTATGCCCCCGAGTCTAAGACACCCCTGTCATGGGAAAGAGACACTGGCTATCTACTCAATCTATGCCTCTGATAATTTTATGTACTTCTGTAAGATTAACCCTCAGCCTCCAATGCTCCAGAGAAAACAACCCAAGTTTGTATGAACATTAAATATCCCAATAGAAGGTAAACCACACTCCCAGTCATAGAGCAATACAGCACGGGTATAGGCCGTTTAGCCCAACGAGTCCATGGCAACCATAGTGCCCACCCATCTAGTCCCAATTTTCAGAGTTTGACCCATATCCCTCTAAGTCCCACCCCTGCATTTATCTATCCAAGTGCTTCTTAAATGATACTGTTGTACCTTCCTTAACCACTTCCTCTGGCAACTTGTTCCATATACTCACCACCCTCTGTGTAGAAAGGTTGCCCCTCAACTCCCTTTTAAATCTTTCCCCTCTCACCCTAAACCTATGCCCCCCAGTTTTGGACTCCACCACCCTGGGGAATAGACTGCTACCATCCACCTTATCTATGCCTCTCATGATTGTATAAACTTCTATAAGATCACTCTTCATTCTCTTACGATCCAAGGAATAAAGACCTAGCCTGGCCAACCTCTCCCTGTAACTCAGGCCCTCTAGTCCTGGCAACGTCCTTGTAAATCTTTTCTGCATTCTTTCCAGTTTAACCATGGCTTTCCTATAACAGGGTGACCAAGTCTGTATACAATACTCCAAGTGTGGCCTCACCAACGACTTATACATCTGCAACATAAAACACAGTGTTCCTTTCACAATCCTACTGGTCCACCCAAATACTCTCTCCCTTTGTTCACCTTCCACCCCCCCCCCCCCCCCCCCCCCCACTTGTTACCTAGCTTCATTACCCTCCCCAACCAGGTTCTATCTGCCCACCACCCATACACCTATCCACCTGGGTTTCTTCTCCCTTGGCCTACCTTCCCCCTCCCCTCCCCTACCTGGCTCCATCTGCCCATGATCCCCTACCTCACCTGGTTCCACCGGTCATCTACCAGCCTCTGTCTCACCTCTCCCTCTCACCTCTTTATACTGCCCATCTTCCCTCTACACTCTCAATCCTGATGCAGGGTTTCCACCTTGCCTCCACAGATGCTGCCTGACCCACTGAGCTCCTCCAGCTGTTTGTTTTTTGCTCAGATATGGGGGGATTTAATACTTGGCTCCTACCCATCTGATCTCACCTCACCACTGGTGACTATGTTACTGAAGCTCCAAGTTCAGAAATTTCCTCTTTGCTTTAAAACCCTCTTCCAAACTTCCTTTTTTGAAATGCCTTCTGACCTAATATCACCTTTGAGACATTTTGGCATAATGTTAAGCCTTATGTTGTTACTGTTCAGGTAAGTGAGGTATATCCTCAATAATATATGTAGGATTCATCAGGCAAATTAACCTCTCTATCCACTTGAGTCCGCTTATTGGTTGGGAGGCCCTTAAACAGTAGGATCTGGCTAGTAGTACGAATAGAACTTAGTAATAATAATGATAAATATCAGCACAATACAGACCACAATGTTGTGCCGACCTTTAAACCATGCCTAAGACTATCTAAACCCTTCCTTCCACATATCCCCCTATTTTAAATTCCTCCATATGCTTATCTACAAGTTTGCAGATGATACCACCGTCGTAGGCCATATCTCAAACAGTGATGAGTTGGAGTACAGGAAAGAGATAGAGAGCTTAGTGGAATGGTGTCATGACAACAACCTTTCCCTCAATGTCAACAAAACAAAAGAGCTGGTCATTGACTTCAGGAAAGGGGGCGGTGTACATGCACCTGTCTACATCAATGGTGCTGAGGTCGAGAGGGTTGACAGCTTCAAGTTCCTGGGTGTGACCATCACCAACAGCCTGTCCTGGTCAAATCATGTAGATGCCACAGCCAAGAAAGCTCACCAGCGCCTCTACTTCCTCAGGAGGCTAAAGAAATTTGGTTTGTCCCTTTTGTCTCTCACCAGCTTTTACCAATGCACCATAGAAAGCATCCTATCTGGATGTATCATTGGCTTGGTACAGCAACTGCTCTGCCCAGGGCCGCAAGAAGCTGCAGAGAGTTGTGGACAGAGCCCAGCGCATCACAGACACCAGCCTCCCCTCCTTGGACTCTGTCTTTACCTCTTGCTGTCTTGGTGTAGCAGCCAGCATAATCAAAGACCCCACTCACCCGGGACATTCTCTCTTCTCTCCTCTTCCATCGGGTAGAAGATACAGGTGCCTGAGGGCATGTGCCACAAGACTTAAGGACAGCTTCTACCCCACTGTGATAAGACTATTGAACGGTTCCCTTATACATTGAGATGGACTATGACCTCACAATCTACCTTGTTGTGACCTTGCACCTTATTGCACTGCACTTTCTCTGTAGCTGTGACACTTTACTCTGTACTGTTACTGTTTTTACCTGTACTACCTCAATGCACTTTGTACTAACTCAATGTAACTGCACTGTGTATTGAATTGACCTGTACAATCAGTTTGTAAGACAAGCTTTTCACCTCGGTACAAGTGTCAATAATAAACCAATACCAATACCAATTTAGCAATCTCTTGAATTTGACCAATGTACCTGCCTCCACCACCACCCCAGGCAGTGCATTCCACACCTCAACCACTATCTGGGTAAAAGACCTTCCTCTGATATCTCCCTTGAACTTCCCACCCATTACTTTAAAGCCATGCCCTCTTGTATTGAGCATTGGTGTCCTGGGTATGAGGTGCTTGCTGTCTACACTATTTATTCCTCTTAATATTTTGTACACTTCTATCATGTCTCCTCTCATCCTCCTTCTCTCCAAAGAGTAAAGCCCTAGTTCCCTTAGTCTCTCCTCATAATGCAAACTCTCTAAACCAGGCAGCATCATGGTAAATCTCCTCTGCACCCTTTCCAACGCTTCCACATCCTTCCTATAATGAGGTGACCAAAACTGGACACAGTACTCCAAGTGTGGTCTAACCAGAGTTTTGTAGAGCTGCATCATTACCTCGTGGCTCTTAACCTTGATCCCATAACTTATGAATGCTAACATCCCATAAGCTTTCTTAACTACCCTATTCACCTATGAGACAACTTTCAGGGATCTGTGGATATGGACCCCCAGATCCCTTTGCTCCTCCACACTACCCAGAATCCTGCCATTAACTTTGTACTCTGCCTTGGAGTTTGTCCTTCCAAAGTGTACCACCTCACACTTCTCTGGATTGAACCCCATCTGCCACTTCTCAGCCCAGACCTGCATCCTATCAATATCCCTCTGCAATCTTCGACAATCCTCCACACTATCCACACCACCACCAACCTTTGTGTTGTTTGTAAACTTGCCAACCCACCATTATACCCCCTCATCCAAGTCATTAATACAAATCATGAAAAGCAGAGGTCCCAGAACCGATCCTTGTGGGACACTGCTAGTCACAGCCCTCCAATCTGAATGCACTCCCTCCACCACAACCCTCTGCTTTCTACAGGCAAGCCAATCCTGAATCCACACGGCCAAGCTTCTCTGGATCCCATGCCCTCTGACCTTCTGAAGAAGCCTACCACGTGGAACCTTGTCAAATGTCTTACTAAATTCCATGTAGACCACATCTACTGCACTACCCTCATCAATCTGCTTGGTCACCTCCTCAAAGAACACTATCAGGCTTGTGAGACACAATCTGACCATGCTGGCTGTCCCTGATCAGACCATGATTCTCTAAATGCTCGTAGAAGCTATCTCTAAGAATCCTTTCCAACAGCTTGCCCACCACAGACGTAAGGCTCACTGGTTTATAATTCCCTGGACTATCCCTACTACCTTTTTTGAATAAGAAGACAACATTTGCCACCCTCCATTCCTCCGGTACCATTCCCGTGGACACTGAGGACTCAAATATCCTAGCCAACGGTTCAACAATCTCCTCCCTCACCTCGCAGAGCAGCCTGGGGAATATTCCATCAGGCCCTGGGGACTTATCTGTCCTAATATTTTCTAACAGCTCCAACACATCCTCTCTCTTGAAATCAACATGCTCTACAACATTAACCTTACCAACACTGTCCTCAGCGTCATCGAGGCACCTCTTCTTGGTGAATACTGGAAAGAACTATTCATTGAGAACCTCCCCCACTTCCACAGCTACCAGGCACATCTTCCCACCTTTGTCTCTACTCGGTCCTACCTTTATTCTCGTAATCCTTTTGTTCTTCACGTAAGTGAAAAATGCCTTGGGATTCTCCTTAACCCAACTCGCCAAGGCCTTTTCATGTCCCCTTCTTGCTCTCATCAGCCCCTTCTTAAGTTCCTTCCTTGCTACCCTATATTCCTCAAGAGCCCTATCTGATCCTTGCTGCCAACACCTTGTGTTTGCTGCCTTTTCCTCCTAACTAGTTGTTCCACCTCTCTTGTCACCCATGTTTCCTTCTCCCTGCCGTTCTTTCTCTGCCTCACCGGGACAAATTTATCCCTAGCTTCCTGCAAGAGATCCCTGAACAGTGACCACATCTTCATAGTACATTTCCCTTCAAAAATGTCATCCCAATTTACACTCCCAAGTTCTAGCCTTATAGCCTCATAATTTGCCCTTACCCAACTAAGTACCTTCCTGTCCTCTTTGCTCCTATCCTTGTCCATGACAATGCTAAAGGTAGGGAGCGGTGGTCACTGTCTCCCAAATGCTCACCCACTGATAGATCTGTCACCTGACCCAGTTCATTACCTAATACTAGATCTAATATGGCATTCCCTCTAGTCGGCCTGCCAACATACAGTGACAAGAATCCATCCTGGGCACACTGAACAAACTCTGCTCCATCTAAACCTTTGGTACTAAGCAGGTGCCAATCAATATTTGGGAAGTTCAACATAGAACATTACAGCACAGTACCAGCCCTTGGGCCCATGATGTTGTTCTGACATTTTATCCTGCTCTAAGATTTATCTAACCCTTCCCTCCCACATAGCCCCCTTTATTTTTCTATCATTCATGTGCCTATCAAAGAGTCTTTTATATGTCCCTAATGCATCTGCCTCCACCACCTCTGCCGGCAGTGCATTCCATGCACCCACCACTCTCTATGTGAAAAAAAAACTTACCTCTGACATCCCCCCTATACCTTGCTCCAATCACCTTAAAATTATGTCCCCTCGTGTTAGTCATTTTCACCCTGGGAAAAATTCCCTGACCGTCCACTCAATCTATGCCTCTTATCATCTTGTACACCTCTATCAAGTCACCTTTCATCCTCCTTCACCCCAAAGAGAAAAGTCCAAGCTCACCTCAACCTATCCTCAAAAGACATGCTCTCCAATCCAGGCAGCATCCTGGTAAATCTCCTCTGCACCCTCTCTAAAGCTTCCACATCCTTCCTATAATGAGGTGACCAGAACTGAACACAATACTCTTAAGTCTGGTCTAACCAGAGTTTTATAGAGCTGCAACTGACTTGTAAGTAAATATCAATGATAACCTACTACCATCTGACCGGCCAAAATAAGTTTGGATTTCTACAGACATGGATGTTTTTTCAGTTGAATGGCCTTCCTTGTTGTCTTTGCTTTTTGTTTCCATTTAATAATTCCTGTTGATGCAATTCATCACTGTGCCAGTAAACACTGAATGGTCGAGATTGAGGTGTATAGAGTCATAGAGCAGGGAAACAGGCCCTTTGCCCAATGTGTCCAAATGGGCCATCAAGAACTAGCTATGCTAATTCCATTTTCCAGTACATAGCCTGCAGCGTTTTATGCTCTGGTATTTTTTTTAATTTTCTTTATTTTATAAGGAGTTTTTTTTAAGAAGTTAAATCATGGATGAAGACATTGTGCCATAATAAAGTAATTAAGACACTAATGCCAGATTTATTGCCATCTTTCCCATCAGTAGAGTTTGCATAAGCAGGGCTCCCTGCCCCCCTCTTCCCAAAACCCTGCAGGTTAGTCAGTGGATCGGCTTTAGCATTCCATTTAAATGCATGGCAGCCTTTCTGTTACTTTCAGTTGATCTCTTTATTTAACCATCCTCCTCCTCCCAGATACAGATTCTTATCATCATGACAGGCAATAATTATAGTGTACATGCCTGTTTTGGTTCATAGGTGATTTTGGATTTGTTATCATATCCTTCCTGAGCATTACGGCGCTGCTTCAGGGCAGGCACATTAGCACAGCAGTTAGCATAACGCTATTACAGCACCAACGACCCGGGTTCAATTCCAAGCACTGTCTGTAAGGAGTTTGTATGTGCTCCCCATGTTTCTGTGAGTGTCCTCTGGGTGCTCTGGTTTCCTCCCACATTCCAAAGACGTACAGGTTAGGAAGTTGTGGGCGTGCTATGTTGGCACCAAAAGTGTGGTGACACTTGTGGGCTGCCCCCCAGAACACTATGCAAAGATGCATTTCACCGTGTGTTTCAATGTACATGTGACTAACAAAGAAATCTTATCTATCATCTTATCTTATATTAATGTTATGTAACAGTTATTGAAATGCTGAATTAATGACACATTTTATTTTCACTTTAATTCTTCCATAGTACTTGGAAGAAACTTTGTCTCCAATGTGGTCTGAGATGTTGTTGTTTGATCAAATCCTAATTGAGGGAAGTAAAGAAGAATTGAAGAATGACCCACCCATAATCATCATTAATATCTTCGACTTTGACAACTTTGTGAGTCTCAGTCTATTGCTCTTAAAGAAAATACATCACAAGAATGAGAAGAATGTGTTAGTGGATGCTCGATTTTACTTGTAGAATTACAGATATTTATAGCACATAAGGCGGCCATTATGTATATTTCTAGACAAAAATTTGACTATTTTGGTTCGTTTATTGTTATCACAGGCATACCTACACTAAGTATAAATGTGAAAGTGAAAATTACTGGGATAGATTTCATCCAGTTCTGCAGATTTATCAACCCTTATGTATTCCATGGCATCTAATATCTCCCCCTTCTTACCTCCACAAAGCTAAATCCTGTACTTTCAATCTCTTGTTGGGTTTGCTATGCACAGATTAAAAACATTCTCTTATATACATTTCAAGAATTTATCACCTGTTTCCTCTAAACACCCAATTAGTTTTAGGGTAGGAAAATATCACCTATTGTTATTTCCCTCATGAATGATATCCAGCTGGAGAAAAAGATTTTGTACCAGTACAGGGGCTCTCTGGGTTACAAATGACCAGACTTACAGAAATCCAACTTGACACAAATTCTCCCATTCATTTTTAAAGTATTTTTCAAGTAGTAATAAGGATAATAAAATGTTTCATGGTATTCATTAATCACTGGATACAGTATATATTCTATTAGTTTAATTATGGGTAGTGTTGGGGTGATTATTCAATTAAATGAAAGAATTATAGCAAGTGTACGTAGAGCAATATGATATGGGTAGCTGTAGAAAACAGACATCTTTGACTTATGGAGAAATTGGCTGACAGATAGTTCTCAGGAACAGAACCTTTACGTAACCCAGGTTCAGTTTGAAGAGAACTACTAAAACTGTATGACACAAAAGTTAAAGGATAGTGGGTACAAGTCTGTCACTGTGTAACATGGGTAAGTACAGTGAGTACACATCTGTTTCTGCATATCATTGTGGTGCGGTACCAGTGGCTGTGGATCCATATTAAAATTGAATGTAGCAGGTGGATTGTCTGCCACTGTTTGACAGTGGTATATATGTCATATTGGTTGGAATTTTCCTCATAGTGCAATTAATTCTATTATTATAGATACCTCTCCTCCTCTTCCTTCCCATGAACAATTTAGGCCTCTGGATGACATTTGGCAAGTAAATTGGGAATTCACGTCCATCTCCTGTGATGTTGCATTTTGATCTGCAGTGATATTACATCATGCTATGTTCTAATGATAAATTCTAATGGTAGCTTTCCATAAATTGCAGGGCAGCCCGGAATTCCTTGGACGTGCTTTTGCAGTTCCTAAGATTAAACTGCAGGATGAACAATATGAGAAACCATCCTTAGAATTTCATGACATTTACAAAGGCCAGACAAGGGGTGGTGAACTGCTGGCAGCTTTTGAACTGATAGAACTTGATTACAGTGGATATGGAGAGGTAGGAAAAGCATTCCTTCTCAAATCAGTGACTTTGTCTCCATAGCTAAAGTGAAGGTTCGTACCTTGGTAGCCCGTTACTAATTTCCTAGTCTCATCCTCTGAGAGACAAACAAGATTCTAAGTAATAGTTTTGATCTGGTCTTCATGGTAGAAGACATTAAAAACATTCCAATGATAATAGATAATCAAGGAGCTATAGGGAGGGGGGAAATCTTAAAATAATCTATCACTGAAGAGAAAATACTGGGGCGATATACTGAAGATAGAGACCGACAGGTCCTATCTGGATCCCATGGGTCTAAAAAGAAGTGGCTGCAAAGATAGTTGGATATATTGGTTGGAACCTACCAAAATGCCTTTGATTCTGGAGAGGTCTCAGGAAAATGGAAAACTACAAACATTATACTTCTATTTGAATCATAGAATCATAGAACAGTAAAGCACAATAGAGGCCCTTCAGCCCACAATGTTGTGCCGACCTTTAAACCACGCCTAAGACTATCTAACCCCTTCCTCCCACATATCCCCCTGTTTTAAGTTCCTCCAAATGCTTATTTGACAATCTTTTGAATTAGACCAATGTACCTGCCTCCACCACCACCCTAGGCAGCGCATTCCATGCCCCAACCACTCTCTGGGTAAAAAACCTCCCTCTGATATCTCCCTTGAACTTCCCACCCATTACTTTAAAGCCATGCCCTCTTGTATTGAGCATTGGTGCCCTGGGAAAGAAGCGCTGGCTGTCTACTCTATCTATTCCTCTTAATATTTTGTATACCTCAATCATGTCTCCTCTCATCCTCCTTCTCTCCAAAGAATAAAGCCCTAGCTCCCTTAGTCTCTCCTCATAATGCATACTCTCTAAACCAGGCAGCATCCTGGTAAATCTCCTCTGCACCCTTTCCAACTTTTCCACATCCTTCCTATAATGAGGTGACCAAAACTGGACACAGTACTCCAAGTGTGGTCGAACTAGAGTTTTGTAGAGCTGCATCATTACCTCGCAGCTCTTAAACTTGATCCCACGACTTATGAATGCTAACATCCCATAAGCTTTCTTAACTACCCTATCCACCTGTGAGGCAACTTTCAGTGATCTGTGGATATGAACCCCCAGATCCCTCTGCTCCTCCACACTACCCAGAATACTGCCATTAACTTTGTACTCTGCCTTGGAGTTTGTCCTTCCAAAGTATATCGCCTCACACTTGTCAGGATTGAACTCCATCTGCCACTTCTCAGCCCAGCTCTGCATCCTATCAATATCCCTCTGCAATCTTCGACAGTCCTCCACACGATCCACAACACTACCAACCTTTGTGTCGTTTGCAAACTTGCCAACCCACCCTTCTACCCCCTCGTCCAAGTCATTAATAAAAATCATGAAAAGTAGAGGTCCCAGAACCGATCCTTGTGGGACACTGCTAGTCACAGCCCTCCAATCTGAATGCACTCCCTCCACCACAACCCTCTGCTTTCTACATGCAAGCCAATTTTGAATCCACACCGCCAAGCCTCCCTGGATTCTATGCCCTCTGACACTCTGAAGAAGCCTACCACGTGGAACCTTGTCAAATGCCTTGATAAAATCCATGTAGACCACATCAACTGCACTACCCTCATCAATCTTCCTCGTCACCTCCTCAAAGAATCCTATCAGGCTTGTGAAGCAAGATCTTCCCTTCACAAAGCCACGCTGGCTGTCCCTAATCAGACCATGATTCTCTAAATGCCCATAGATCCTATCTCTAAGAATCCTTTCCAACAGCTTGGCCACAACAGATGTAAGGCTCACTGGTCTACAATTCCCTGGACTATCCCTACTACCTTTTTTGAATAAGGGGACAGCATTTGCCACCTTCCAATCCTCCGGTACCATTCCCGTGGGCAATGAGGACTCAACGATCCCAGCCAACGGTTCAGCAATCTCCTCCCTCACCATGCGGAGCAGACTGAGGAATATTCTGTCAGGCACCGGAGACTTATCTGTCCTAATATTTTCTAACAGCTCCAATACATCCTCTCTCTTGATAGCTACATGCTCTACAACATTAACCTTACCAACACTGTCCTCAGCGTCATCAAGGCCCCTCTCCTTGGTGAATACTGAAGAGAACCTCACCTACTTCCACAGCTTCCAGGCACATCTTCCCACCTTTGTCTCTAATTGGTCCTATCTTTACTCTCGTCATAGAACCATAGAACCATACAGCACAAAACAGGCCCTTCGGCCCACCATGTTGTGCCGCCCATCAAACCACCCTCACACTATCTAACCCTTTCCTCCCACATATCTCTCTATCTCACATTCATCCATATGCCTATCCAACAAACTCTTGAACCTGTCCAATGTATCTGCCTCCACCACCACCCCAGGCAGTGCATTCCATGCACCAACCACTCTCTGGGTGAAAAACCTCCCCCTTACATCTCCCCTGAACCTCCCACCCAAAACCTTAAAGCCATGCCCTCTCGTCTTGAGCATTGGTGCCCTGGGAAGGAGGCGCTAGCTGTTTACTCTATCTATTCCTCCCAATATTTTATGTACCTCTATCATGTCTCCTCTCATCCTCCTCCTTTCCAGTGAATAAAGCCCTAGCACCTTAAGCCTCTCCTCATATTCCATACACTCTAATCCAGGCAGCATCCTGGTAAACCTCCTCTGCACCCTCTACAACGCCTCCTCATCCTTCCTATAATGCGGCGACCAGAACTGAACACAGTACTCTAAGTGTGCTCTAACTAGAGTTTTGTAAAGCTGCATCATCACTTCGCGGCTCTTAAACTCAATCCCACGACTTATGAACGCTAACATCCCATAGGCCTTCTTAGCTGCTCTATCCACCTGTGAGGCAACTTTCAGTGAACTGTGAATATGAATCCCCAGATCCCTCTGCTCCTCTACACTGCCAAGTACCTTGCTATTTACCCTGTACTCTGCCCTGAAGTTTGTTCTTCCAAAGTGTACCACCTCACACTTCTCCAGATTGAACTCCATCTGCCACTTGTCAGCCCAGCTCTGCATCCTATCAATATCCCTCTGTAAGTTCCGACAACCCTCCACATTATCCACAACACCGCCGATCTTAGTGTCGTCCACAAACTTACTAACCCAGCCTTCCACCCCCTCATCTAAGTCATCTATAAATATCACAAAAAGTGGAGGTCCCAGAACCGATCCCTGCCGGACACCACTAGTCACTGTCCTCCAATCCGAGGGCACTGCTTCCACCACAACCCTCTGCTTTCTACAGGCAAGCCAATTCCTAATCCACACAGCCAAGCTTCCTTGGATCCCTTGGCCTCTGACCTTCTGAAGAAGCCTACCATGAGGAATCTTATCAAACGCCTTACTAAAATCCATATAGACCACATCCACCGCACTACCCTCATCAATCTTCCTTGTCACCTCCTCAAAGAACCCTATCAGGCTTGTGAAGCAAGATCTTCCCTTCACAAAGCCATGCTGGCTGTCCCTAATCAGTCCATGATTCTCCAGGTGTTCATAGATCCTATCCCTTAGAATCCTTTCTAACAGCTTACCCACCACAGACGTAAGGCTCACCGGTCTGTAATTCCCTGGACTATCCCTACTAACTTTTTTGAACAAGGGGACAACATTCGCCACCCTCCAATCCTCCGGTACCATCCCCGTGGACAACAAGGACTCAAAAATCCTTACCAGTGGTTCAACAATCTCCTCCCTCGCCTCTCAAAGCAGCCTGGGGAAAATCCCGTCAGGCCCCGGAGATTTATCTGTCTTGATATTATTTAACAACTTCAACACATCCTCTCTCTTGATATCTACAACCTCGAGAACATTACCCTTACCAGCACTCCCTTCCGCGTCATCAAGACCCCTCTCCCTGGTGAATACCGAAGAGAAGTACTCATTGAGAACTTCTCCCACTTCCGCCGCCTCCAGGCACATTCTCCCACCTTTGTCTTTAATCGACCTACCTTTACCCTAGCCATCCTCCTACCCTTCACGTACGTGAAAAAGGCCTTAGGATTTTCCTTAACCCTACTAGCCAATGCCTTTTCATGTCCCCTTCTAGCTCTCCTCAGCCCTTTCTTAAGTTCCTTCCTCGCTACTCTATATTCCTCACAGGCCCTGTCTGAAGCTTGCTGCTTATACCTTATGTATGCTACCTTCTTCTCCCTAACTAATCATTCCACCTCTCTCGTCACCCACGGTTCCTTCACCCTACCATTCTTTCTCTGCCTCACCGGGACATATTTATCCCTAACATCCTGCATAAGATCCCTGAACATTGACCACATCTCCATGGTACATTTCCCTTCAAAAAGGACATCCCACTTTACACTCCCAAGTTTTCTCCTTATAGCCTCATAGTTCACCCTTCCCCAGTTAAATATCTTCTTGTCCTCTCTGCACCTGTCCCTGTCCATGACAATTTTAAAGGTTATGGAGCAATGGTCACTGTCCCCCAAATGCTCACCCACCAGTATATCCTTTACCTGTCCCGGTTCATTTCCTAAAACTAGATCTAGCATGGCATTCCCTCTCGTTGGTCTGTCAACATACTGTGACAGGAATCCGTCCTGGATATTGGTCCCCCTCGGGTTCAGGTGTAACCCATACACTCAGTACAGGTCCCATCTTCCCCAGAAGAGATCCCAATGATCCAAAAATCTAAAACCTTGCTCCCTGCAGCAACTCCTCAGCCATGCATTCATCTACCATCTCCTCCTATTCTTACCTTCACTATCACGTGGCACCAGCAGCAATCTTGAGATCGCTACCCTTGAGGTCCTGTTCTTCAGCCTTCTGCCTTGCTCCCTGAACTTGCTCTGCAGGACATCATCCCTCTTTCTACCTATGTTATTGGTATCAACATGTACCACGACTTCTGGCTGCTTTCTCTCCCGCTCAAGAATGCTGTGGACCCCAGCAGAGACATCCTGGACCCTGGCACCTGGGAGGCATCATACCATCCGGGATTCTTGCTCACATCCACAGAACCACCTGTCTGTTCCCCTGACTATTGACTCCCTTTCCCCTATCGCTATTGCCCTCCTCTTCTCCTCCCTTCCCTTCTGAGCAGCAGGACCAGTCCCAGTGCCAGAGACCTGGCTCCTGCCACTTGATCCCTGTAGGTCATCCCCTTCAACAGCATCCAAAGCAGAAAACCTGTTACTGAGAGGAACAGCCTCTGGAGTCCTCTGCCCTGTGTGTGCACTGTCTGCCTGTTCCCTTTCTCTTTCTCTCCCCTGACAGTCGCCCATCTATCTGCCTCCTGGACCCTAGAAGTACCTACTCTAAGGGGGGGGGCGGGGTGAAGCGGGGCGGTGACTGTCTCCCGATGCACAGCACCTACATAACTCTCTCCCTTCCTGATGCTCCACAGTGTTTGAAGGTGCAACTCCAGCTAATCAATTCTGAGCCGAAGTTCCTCCAGCCTCATGCAATTACTGCAAGATGTGATCACCGTGCACTAGAGCAGGGTCCACTAGCTCCCACGTCATGCAGCTGCAGCACATCGCCATGTCCTCCATCTGAACTATTTTTTCTCTACCTGGCTGTATTCTACTTAAGAGTTATAACAATAACAGTTAAACCTTACCCTTACTTACCAGGTACTCACCAATTTGAAATTGGAAGGAGACAGAAAGCAGGGTAATTATAGGCCAGTTTGCTTGACACTTGTCATTGTGAAAATGCTGGATTCCATTATTGAGGAGCTAATAGAAGGATTTATAGAAAATAATAAGGCAATCAGACAAAGGAAAATGGTATCTGACAGAGTTGCTAGAGTTGTTTTGAGGATGTAACGAGCAGAGTGGACAAAGGGGTAGTAGTAGGTGTATTTGAATTTCAGATGGAAATGAGTACAAGAGTTAGGACGTCATGTTATAGTTGTACAAAGCGTTGGTTAGACCCGATTTGGAGTATTGTGTGCTATTTTGGTCGCCACACTATAGGAAGGATGTGATTAAGCTAGAGAGGATACAGAAAAGATTCACAAGGATATTGCCTGGACTGGAGGGCTTGAGTTATAATGAGAGGTTAGATAGGCCGGGACTGTTTTCCCTGGAGCAATGGAGGCTGAAGGGTGACTTTACAGAGGTTTATTAAATCATGAGGAGCATAGATAACGTAAATAGACACAGTCTTTCTCCCCAGGGTAGGAAGTCTAAAACTGGAGGGCATAGGTAAGATGGGGAAGGTTTAAAGGGGATGTAAGGGACAAGTTTTTCACTTATAGGGCGGTGCATGTATGGAATGAGCTGCCAGGAGTAGTCATAGAATTATACAGCATGGAAATAGGCCCTTTGACCCAACTCGCCCATGCCGACCACAATGTCTATCTGAGCTAGTCCCATTTGCCCACATCCCTTTAAATCTTTACAATCCATGTATCTATCCAAATGTCTTTTAAACATTGTAATTGTACCTACCTCTACATCTTCCTCTGGCAGCTCATTCCATACACCTACCAACATTTGTGTGAAAAAGTTGCCCCTCAGGTCCCTTTTAAATCTTTCCCCTCTCGCCTTAAATCTATGTCCTCTCGTTTTAGACCCCCCCTATCCTGGGAAAAATAAAGTAGGGGTAGAAGGCAGGTACAATTACAACATTTAAAAAAGATTTGAACAGGACATGGAATTTAATGCAGACAAATGTGAGGTGATACACTTTGGGAGGACAAACCAGGGTAAGACTTGCACAGTGAATGGTCGGGCACTGAGGTGTGCAGTAGAAAAAAGGGACCTGGGAAAACTGATCCATAATTCCTTGAAAGTGGCATCGCAGGTAGATAGGGTCATAAAGAGAGCTTTTGGCACATTGGCCTTCGTAAATCAGGGCATTCAGTACAGGAGTTGGAATGTTATGTTGAAATTGTATAAGACATTGGTGAGGCCAAATTTAGAGTATTGTGTGCAGTACTGGTCACCTGCCTACAGGAAAGACATCAATAAACTTGAAAGAGTGCAGAGAAAATATACACAGATGTTGCCGGGACTTGAGGACCTGAGTTACAGGGATAGATTGAATAGGTCAGGACTTTATTCCCTGGAGTGCAGGAGAATGAGGGGAGATCTTCTAGAAGTATGCAAAATTATGAGGGGTATAGATAGGGTGAATGAACGCAGACATTTTCCCCTAAGGTTGGGTGAGACTAGAACTAGAGGTCATAGGTTTAGGATAAAACGTGAAATATTTTAAGGGGAATCTGAGGGGGAACTATTTCACTCAGAGGGTGGTGTGAGTGTGGAATAAGCTGCCAGTGGAAGTGGTGGGTGCGGGTTCAATTGTAACACTTAAAAGAAGTTTGAATAGGTATATAAACAAGAGAGGTATGGAGGGCTATGGTCTGGGTGCAGGTAAATGGGACTAGGCAGAAAACAAGGCTGGCATGGACTAGATGGGCTGAAGGGCCTGTTTCTGTGCTGTAGTGCTTTATGACTCTAGGTGCATGAATAAGAAGACATTTGAACAGGTGTATGAATAGAAAAGGTTTAGCGAGATGTGGGTCAACTGCAGTCATATGGGACCAGCATAGATTGGCATCTTGGTTGGCATGGACGAGTTGGGTCTCTCTTCCTACCTATGTCACTGGTACCAATAGGGACCATGACTACTGGCTGGTCACCCTCCCCTTTCAGAATTTGGGCAGTAATAAGAAACAGACTGTTGTGACCCGGAGTTGGGCAGGTATGGAACTCTTACAGTGATGCACGTACACAATACTTCTTGTAGAGAGGATGATCAATCTAATCACAGCACTTTGGCACAGGAGACTATTCAAGTAGGTGAAATGAAAAGAAGTATAGTAGTGATGAGGACAGCACAGCACAGCTGGGAGGAGGGAGAGGGAGGGAGAGATGGAGCAGGCACGGCAGTGTAGCGGTTAGCATAACACTTTACAGCGCCAGTGACCTGGGTTCAATTCCAGCAGCTGTCTGTAAGGAGTTTGTACGTTCTTCCCGTGTCTGCATGGGTTTCCGCTGGGTGCTCCGGTTTCTTCCCACATTCCAAAGACGTATGGGTTAGGAAGTTGTGGGCATCCTATGTTGGCGCCAGAAGCGTGGCGACACTTGCGGACTGCCCCAGAACACTCTACACAAAAGATGCCTTTCACTGTGTGTTTCGATGTACATGTGACTAAGAAAGAGATCTTATCTTACTGTTCTCAGTATTGCCTGCCCAGGGTTGGATTAAGGGTCCTCTTATTGAGGACAACAAAGGTTGAACTTAGAATGTAGGTTGGCTGAGACTTTCCGGAGCTGGGAACAATTAAAATACAGGCCTTAAGAGTAAAAATCCTGGAATTGTTATCTGAGACACATGCAAATTAGCATAGATTTGGAAGTTAAATGTGTGACTCAACATGTGATGTGATACTGAGGGATTTTGATTTAAGGCACAAATATCAGGGAAAAAAACTATTGCGCAGAGATCGAAAAAGCTGCACTTTAATCAAATAGGAGCAATGTTCTGTGAGTCGATAGGTAAGAATTCTCTATCGAAGAGAACTTTGGAAACTAGAACATTAAGTATATTCAGGACTGATATCAACAGATTTTAGATACGAGGGAGTTCAGGGACTTGGGTTCAGTGCAGACAAGTGGTGCTTAGGTAAAAAGTCAACCATAATCTTAGTGAATGGTGGAACAGGCAAGAGGAGTTGAATGGACTATTCCTAATTTCATTTCATGTTCTAATGACATTCCCTTCTGGAATCTATGATTATTATTTCCTGTTGCGCTTTTAGTTTCTGTTACCTCATTGATTTAGGGTCCCTTTATCCTTCCTACCACCAGGTATTAATCTAACTGATCTTCTGTTCCTGGACATCTTCCATTCCCATTTTATATTTAGGCATCATAATAGTTGCCTGCCAATTTCCTTTGGCTGTGAAGATTTACTTAAAGATTTATTTCTTTAAATTTGATTTATCCATTAGTAAAACCTAAAGATAAGAACCAGGTAATTTATATAAAAGAAATTGAGCAAGAGTTGTAGGATTCTTAAGGCTTGGGTTAAATTTAGACAGTTGATGAGATTACAAATATATTATTTTCATTTCTCAAAGAAAGTGGGAAAAACTATGTGAGCGTCAAGAGCACTGGAAAGAGTGATATGAGCTGGATCTGGGAAGGAAAGAGAGTATAGGAGAGATTTTCAATCCCAGTGAGGAGACATGATCCCACAGATTGGTGTCTGACCTAATTTATATAAACCAGCAAAAGAGCGCATGAATGAGCTGTTGGATTCAACTGTTTTAATTAGTTTTTTAACATGTATAGTGTTTGATACACCTCGACTGGCTGCACAAGGAATGGCCACTTACTAGCTTATTGGTTCGTCCATCAGGTGAATATGTGGTTTTTTCATTGGTTGGTTTGGCCACAAGTATCTAATAGGTTACCTGATTGGATTATTGTTAGCTAAAGAGTATCTCTTATCTCAGGTATAAAAGGTGTCGCTTTTTGTTAATCTCTTGCTCTTGCTCTCCTCCTCCCTGGCCTGAGCTCATCTTTTGTTCCTTTGTCTCAGTTCATTAAAGCTAGTGTCATGTGTTCTGTGACTGTTTCTTTGTTTTAAACTTTTCCAATAAAACTTCGTGAAGCACCAAGTTGTTTTCAACTCATTCCTGGACTCCTGAAAGAACCTGTGGATTCGAAAATAACCAGATCTGACAGAGCTCAAGAAAAGTTTGGTCTAGGTGAAACAAATGGAGAAAACAGCTCTATTCTTATATGTATGATATGTTTCAGCCTTCTCTGCCAGAAGATGTGGAATCCAGGCATCCGGAATTTCTTGATGTACAGGAGAAACATTTCATTATTCCTGCAACAATCCGGCCAAGGCTCAAGAAGTTCAGAATTGAGGTAATTTTCCACCTGACATTAATTCTTCCATCACATAATTCCAGATGAGATAATGTCTGTGCAACACAAATGCCAGGTGTTGACTATCACTAAAACAAAAGAGATTCTAACCACCTATCCTTCAAGTCCCTCTCCATCAACATCCTGTGTGTCACCGTTAAACAGAAACTCAACTGGACTAGCACATGGTCAGAGGCCAGGTATCCTGTAGCAAGTGATCCACCTCCTGACACCCTAGTGTATTTCCACATCGACAAAGTACAAGTAGAAAACATAATAGAATATTCTACACTTTCCTGATTGACTAAAGCTCCAACAACTCTCAAGAAGCTCAAAATCATGCAGAAAAAAGTAGATAGGATAAATGATAATTCATCCACCCTCAGTATTCTTTCTGCCCACCACTATGAGTCCTGGACGACAGTGTGTGCCATCTACTAAATTAATTGCTGTCACTCATCTAGGTTACTCTAACAGCACTTCCCAAACTCTAAGCTGTTAGAGTTCTGCTTCCCTTATCCCACTGATGAGTTGGGCCCTGTTAAACTGTAAATTGAATCCCAAACTAAGTGAGCTATTTTTCAGTTATCATGGATGCAGTAAAGTTTGAACCCAATGCATTCCAATGCACACAATTATTTCTTTCTTTCAGTGCTGGACTACATTTTCAGTGTCAATCTTCAATATATCATGTGTCAGCAGATATAAAGGACATTTTATATTTCTAGGTTCTTTTCTGGGGACTCCGGGACCTTAAACGTATAAACCTTTTTGAAGTGGAGCAGCCCCAAGTGACAATGGAATGTGGTGGTCAGAAAGTGGAGTCTGAAATCATCGCAAGTTACAAGGAGAACCCAAACTTCACTGAACTTGCAAAATATTTTGAAGTGGTGCGTAGCAAACTATTCTGGGAAAATTTTATCTGTCAACAATCTGTTGGGGATAGTGACCACAACTCCCTGACCTTTAGCATGGTCATGGACAAGGACAGGAGCAGACATTATGGGCAAGTATTTAAGTGAGGGAGAGCAAATTACGATGGTATTAGGCAGGAACTTGGGAACGTAAATTGGGAACAGATGCTCTCTGGTAAATGCACTGCAGAAATGTGTAGATTGTTTAGGGACCACTTGCATGGGGTTCTAGAAAGGTTTGTCCCACTGAGACAAGGAAAGGATGGTAGGATGAAGGAACCGTGGTTAACAAGAGAGGTGGAAGGTCTAGTCAAGAGGAAGAAGGAAGCATGTTTAAGGTTTAGGAAGCAAAAATTAGTCAGGGCTCTTGACAGTTATAAGGTAGTCAGGAAGGAGCTTTAAGAAAGGACTTAGGAGAGCTAGAAGGGGGCATGAGAAGGCCTTGGCAAGTAGGGTTAAGGAAAACCCCAAGGCATTCTACACATGTAAGGAAACAAGAGGATGACTAGGGTGACGGTAGGACCACTCAGGGATAAGGGGTGGGGCGTAAAATGTGTCTGGAGTTGAAGGAGGTAGGGGAGGTCCTGAATGAATACTTTGCTTCAGTGTTCACTGAGGAGAGGGACTCAGAAGAAGGGAAGGTTAGCGTAGAACTGGCAAGTGTGTTGGAGCATGTCGAGGTTAAGAAAGAAGCAGTGTTGGAGCTACTTAAAAGCATTAGGATAGATAAGTCCCCGGGGTCGGATAGGATATACCCCAGGGTACTATGGGAAGCAAGGGAAGAGATTGCTGGAGCATTAACAATGATCTTTGAGTCCCCCCTGGCCATAGGAGTGGTACTGGAGGAATGGAGGATGACAAATGTTGTTCCATTGTTCAAGAAAGGGAAAAAGATAATCCTGGGAATTATAGACCAGCTGGTCTTACGTCAGTGGTGGGCAAGCTGTTGGAGAGGATTCTTAGGGTCAAGATTTATGAGCATTTGGAGACGCATGGTCTTATAAGGGATAGTCAGCATGGCTTTGTGAAGGGCAGGCCGTGCCTCACGAGTCTAATAGAGTTTTTTGAAGAAGTGACAAGACAGCTTGATGAAGGTAGAGCAGTGAATGTGGCATATATGGATTTTAGCAAGGCTTTTGAAAATGTTCCCCATAGTAGGATCATCCGGAAGGTTATGAGGTATGGGATCCACGGTAAAATATTGGCTGTGTAGATTCAGAATTGGCTTGCCCACAGAAGACAAAGGGAGGTTCTAGAAGGGGAGTATTTGACCTGGAGGTAAGTGACCTGTGGCAGGGATCTGTTCTGGGACCCCTGCTCTTTGTGATTTTTATAAATGACTTGGATGAAGAAGTGGAAGGGTGGGTTGGTAAGTTTGCAGATGATACGAAGGTTGGTGGTGTAGTAGACAGTGAAGAAGGTTGTTGTAGGTTACACCAGGATATTGACAGGGTGCAGAGCTGGGCAAAGAAGTGGCAGATAGAGTTCAATCCAGAGAAGTGTGAAGTGTTACACTTTGGAAGATCTAACTTGAAGGCAGAGTACATGGTTAATAACAGGATTCTTAGCAGTGTGGAGGAACAGAGAGATCTTGGGGTTCTAGTACATAGATCCCTCAAAGTTGCCTCGCGTTGATAGGGTGGTTAAAAAGGCATATGGTGTGCTGGCCTTCATTAGCCGGGGGATTGAGTTCAAGAGCAGAGAGGTAATGTTGCAGCTCTGTAAGACCCTGGTTAGACCACATTTGGAATATTGTGTTCAGTTCTGGTCACCACATTACAGGAAGGACGTGGAAGCTTTGGAGAAGGTGCAGAGGAGATTTACAAGAATGCTGCATGGAGATTGGAGAACGTCCCTTATGAGGAGAGGCTGAGCAAGTTAGGGCTTTTCTCCTTGGAGAGACGGAGAATGAGAGGAGACTTGATAGAGGTATATAAGATTATGAGAGGCATTGACAGAGTTAACAGCCAACATCTTTTCCCCAGGGTGGTAATGGCCAATACTAGAGGTCACTCATTTAAGGTGCATTGAGGAAAGTTCAGGAGGAATGTCAGAGGTAGGTTTTTTTTACACAAAGAGTGGTAGGTGCTTGGAATGCACTGCCGGGGGTGGTGGCAGGGGCTGATAGGATAGGGTCATTTAAGAGACTCTTAGATAGGCACATGGATGAAAGAAAAATAGAGGGATATGGGAGGTGAAACAGAGAGGGGGATAGATAGAATGTGGATAAGGTTTATATAGGTCAGCACAACATTGTAGGCCAAAAGGCCCGTACTGTGCAGTACTGTTCTGTGTTCTAACTGGTATTGGGTTTGGTTGAAGACATCTGTTGTTGAAGATGTGTAAACTTTCAGCACATCCCCAACTACATCACAGCTTACTCCTTCTCACCCCTCATCCTTCTCTTCATCTCGCCACCATCTTCTCCTTACCCCAGTTTGCCACCTCCTCATCCATTTCACATATTTGTTAAGCTTCCCCTCCCCCTTATTTTATCTTGCCACTTTGTAATCTTCATCTTGTTTCTCCCTCATTTTCATCCTCATTCTTGCTCTATCTCACCTCACTTTTTCTCATTGCGGGTCCTTCAATGTCTAGATTTCCATCTGCAAACTGCACTTCTCACTCACCTTGGCTACTCAACACTACCTCTAAAACCCACAGCCTCTACCAAGAAGAACTGGACTGCAAACTATACCAGATTTCCTCTGGCCTTGCTAACGGGGAGCACAGGGCCATGTGCTATCATGGTGGCTGATATCAGGTAACTGAATGAGATGGCTTAACAAAACAATTTAAATCTGTGAAGAAGTGAAATTGAGATTTTCTGCCTTTCTGTTAAACTAAATGTCCCTTTCAGTCCTCTAGATCTTCATCTCACTTATTCTTTAGGGATGAGTCTTACAGAAGTAAAGTAGATGAACTCAAAACTTTAATTAATGCAGAGTCTATGATATCTTTGCCATCACTGAGATGGTTGAAGGATGGGTAGGACTGGTAACTCAATATCCCAGAGTATAGAATTTTTGGGTGACACAGAGGGGAAGAGGTATTGCACTGTTAGTCAACGATTACATTACTTCAGTATCAAGGGAGGAAGGCTTCTCAAATGGGGCCATAAGGGGAGAGATTAGAAACAAAGGGGGTGTTGTCACTTTGCTGGGGGTGCATTACCCAACCTCCCAACAATCAACAAGAGACAGAGGATAGGGGATTCACGAGGATGCTGCTGGGACTGCAGGGCTTGAGTTATAAGAATAGCCAACTCTCCCCCTCACTCTGTGTACTGGCTATCTCCTCTCTGTTTTTTCAGTCCAGATGGATGGTCTTGGCTTGAAATGTTGTCTGTCCATTTCCTTCCACAGATGCCGCCTGACCTGCTGAGTCCCTCCAACAGGTTGTTTTTTGCTCCATATTTCAGCATCTACAGTCTCTTGTATCTCCTTGGTGCTATTACCTCTGGTTGGTCCCCTTTCAGACTGCCCTGTATCCACTCTGAGGCATCCCTGACCCTGGCACCAGGGAGACAACACACCATCCTAGAGTCTCACTCACAGCCACAAGTCTCCGTTGTCAAAGCCTCAGCACTTTGACCTCAGAAACAGCCACTTTCAAAATGGCTGCTCCAATATATAAGATTTGTTTACTATTAGTCAGCCGGAGTCAGGATAAATCAATCATTTTTGGTTGCCACAGGCAGTCGTGGCGCCTCAGATATTCACCATCTATTTTAATAACCTGTATGAAGAAATCAAAAGTACATGGTAAAATATGAGGTTACTTAATTTAGAAGGAAGAATAAAAGAACAATTTTTTATTTACAGCAAGTTATTAGGAAGGCTAATAGAATATTGTTCTTTCTTGCAAGAGGTATAGAGTGTAAGCAAAGTGAAGTTTTAATGCAACTTTACAGGGCACTGGTGAGACCACACCTAGAGTAAAAATGTACAAGTTTTGCCTTCATATTTAAGGATATGCTTACACTGGAAACAATGCAGAGAGTTCAAAAGGTTGACTACTGGGTGGAAGGGGTTGACATATGAAGAAAGGTTGAGCAGCTTGGGTCGATATTCTTTGGAGTTTAGAAGAATGAGAGGTGCAGTTTACCCTGATGGCGTATCTAGAACTAGGGGGCATAGTTTTAGAATAAAGAATCACCCATTTAAGACTGAGAGGAGGAAACCTTCTTCTCTCTGGAGTAGAACATTTCAAAGATCCACAACACCTTGAGAATTGTGGTGGCAGAAACATTGGACATACTCACGGTGGAGATTGACAGACATTTGAATTGCAAGGAGTGAAAAGGTTGTGAGGAGAGTTGAGAAGGTGGTGTTGATTGGATCATCCATGATCCTTTTGAATGGTGGAGCAGGTTTGAGGGGCTGACTGGCCTATTCCTGATCCTATTTCTTACATTACTCAGATTTCCCAAACTACAATCTGTACCACCTTTTATTAAGGACAAAGACTTTAGGTGTGTGGGAACTCCATCACCTTAGGTTCCCCTCCAAGCCACACACCATCCTAATTTGGAAGTATATTGCTGACTTTCATTTGTTGCCAGGTCAAAATTCTGGAACTCCCAACACAACAACACTGAGAATATTTCACCTAAAGGATTGCAGTATTGCAATACAACACCGTGCTACTATCTTGGAGGGCAGTTGAGGATAGGCATTAACTGCTGGTCTTTCCCACTACTCGCAGGTTGCTCTCAAAAAAAGGAATAAGAAAACAACAGATGGCCAAGCCTTCCCTGATGGAGGGTGACTAGATTTAAGAATATTTAGACAGGTATATGGATAGGAAAGGTTGAGAGGGATATTGACTAGCTAAGCTGGGCAATTTAGTCAGCATGGATGAGTTGGGCTGAATGGTTTGTTTCCTGCTATGTAATGCTATAACATTATGTATGTGTGTTCAGTACTGTCCTGGCAGTAGGTGCTGACAGGATGTTGCTTTTGCCCACTTATCTCAATCTCTAGACCTCAGAAGGAGCAGGCTTTTGGTTCATTAGCCTCGCCACTCTGATTTGAGGCAAACTCTGCATTTGAATTCCTTGGTTATTCAGGATTCAACTGAAAGTGTCTGGAAGAAAGCAAGCTCTAACCATGGCAGATATTGTTGCTGATTAACCATTTGTGTCCAGGAGTGTTTCTGGAATTAAATCATTCAGTGTTCTGCACTGCTCTAGCACTTGAGTAGGGTGGGGAAGAAGAATATAACCTTCCTGTTCAAAGCAACAGGAACTTTCCTGACTCCAGAGTAACAATGTTTAGGAGACATCTGGATAGGTACTGAAATGAGCAGGGCATAGAGGGATACGGAATTAATGCTGACAAGTGGGATTAGTACAGATAGGCATGATGGTCGGCATAGACTTAGTTGGCCAAAGCGCCTGTTACTATGCTGTACAACTGACTTTTAGATTCTATATTAATGTAGCAGTGCGTTAATTTACACTTCTTGCAGTGTGTTAATGCTTCCCAAGCTTGACCTCCCTAAGTAAACCTCAATGTTATTTTCAAGAGAATGGTTTAATGGGAACTTTTGCTTCACAGGAGCTGCCAGAGCAAATGTACTTACACCCACCCCTGAGCATCGTCGTGGTGGAGCAGCGAGCATTTGGGCGCACAGTCCTTGTGGGCTCTTACACTGTCACAAACCTGCAGCAGTTTTCCCTGAAGGAATTGGAGGAGAATCCAAACCAAGATACTGCAGCCAAAACCAAAAGTAAGGAAAATGTGATAAAAAGACCTGTGAACAGCAGTAACTGCCTGGTATTTATAGAGTTTAGCACCTGCTAAATTAACTGATTGAATTGCTTTTGCATTTTTAAGGCACAAGTCACCTGTACTCTCAGAAGTTCAATGCTGTAGCCCATTAGTCCTGCACTTGCTCTCTTGTTTGTTCTTTTGAGTCTGTGCTTCAAGGTGCTTCGTGTGCTGGAGGCTAGCGACTGTCTGGATGTTACATCCACATGGACTTGGCTGCAAGCATTGCCCTCCGTGCACAGAATGACAAACTGACACTCACCATCTTGTGGATCCTTGAGCTGAGCAGAGTTAAGCAACAGTGCCTTCAGGGTGGGGTGGGTGGTGAAGCAGACATTCGCTGTTTGATTATCTGTGCTCTGTGCCATCAGTCAGTAGTTACACTGTGGAAGAGGCCAAACATTTCCTGAAATGAGGCCTTCGGGTAGCTGTAGCCACGTAAGAGGGCATAAGTTTAAGGTGAGAGGAGAAGAAAGAGTTTTAAAGGGGAAAGTTATTATTTTATGCAGAGAATGGTAGATTTTTGGAACACACTGCCAGGGGAGGTGTTGGAATCAGATACATGAATAGGCAGAGTATAGAAAGAGCAAAAAACAAACTGCTGGAGGAACTCAGTGGATCAGGCAGCATCAGGAAATGGACAGGAGACCCTTCATCTGGACTGAAAGATAAGGGAGAGATATCCAGTATAACAAGGTAAGGGGTGGGGCAGGAGCTGGCAAGCGATAGGTGGATCCAGGTGAGGATAGGTGATAGGTGATAGGAGAGGAGAGTGGAAATAGCGACAGAGGCTGGGAGATGATAGGTGGAGAAAACAATGGGCTGCGGATGATGGAATCCAATAGGAAAGGAAGGTGGAGAATGGAATCCAGAAAAGGAGGTGGGGAGGGCAGACGGGAACCGTGGGGGAGGCACCCAGTGAATTGAGTGTGTGGGTGATGTCTGATGAAGTGGGTGGAGGAGGGGAAAGGAACAGGGTGTTGGGGGCTGGGGTGGGTGTAGGAAGAACTGGGTAGATCAGGACGAGAGAGAAAAGGGACAGAGGGGGAGCAGACTACCTGAAAATGGAGAATTGAATATTCATGCCGTCGGGTTGTAGGCGACCCAGGCAGAATATGAGGGGCTGTTTCTCTAGTTTGCATTTGACGTCACCCTGGCAGTGGAGGAGGCCAAGGACAGACAGGTCATTGTGAGAATGAGGAGGAGAATTACAATGGCTGGCAACTGGGAGCTCCAGATGGTTGTGGCAGATACGGTAGGCCCAATTCTGTGCTGTCTCTCTCTATGGCTCCATGTATGTGTTGCCATGTCTGCCAATAAAACTGCACACAGGGAAATTAACGTAGTTGTTTATTTGCTATGCTTTATTCATAGTCATTACAAAGCAAACTTCAGAACCCACTTCAAGAGACTATGCCAATCTGACCAGACCTAATGCTTAGACCAGGCCAAGCTATTGATTTACTGATGGGCTCCCTGACTCCAGCTGTCACCCAATAATTAATTAGTGGATTGTGTTTAACAGCAGAGCATTTCAGATGTTCTGCAGGAACCAAGGCAGCTGATGCATAGTAACATATCAATGCAACATTTTATTTCAAGATAAGGTTCCTATCAAACAACAACTTGAATTCTTCCATAATATAATCTACATTTCCAAATACTTTGCCTTTTGGATTTCCATTAATCTTTGTTTTTTTTAATCTTAATTTCTTCTTGTTTAATGGAGATCAGAGATTCTGTGATATTTGCTATTAACAGGAAAAAAGTGTGACCTTCAACAGCTGAATGGCAAAGCAGCTTCACAAATTTCTGTAAACATTGAAACAGAAGAGTTAACAAACGAAAAGAAGAAAGGACCCATGAAGGTTCTGAAGGTAAATGTGTGCTCCAATACCTCCCTAAAGACTGACAAGGCTCAGCTTCCTACGTTTCTCCCATTCATCATCACAGCTGAGCTAGCTGTAGAGGTTGTATCTGGATATTGTGAATAGATCTGGTCTCTCTCCCTAAGGGAGGGCATACATGATGGGGAAGTGCAGCAAAGTTTCACCTGACTGATTTCAGGGATGGTGGGTTTGACCTGTGAGGAAAGGTTAAGCAGACTGTGCATATACTCTCGAGTTTAAAGAATGAGAGGTGATCTCACTGACAAAATTCTTATGGGACTTGACAGGGATGATATCTCCCTTAGAATCATAGAAAACCTACAGCACAATTCAGGCCCTTCGGCCCACAAAGCTGTGCTGAACATGTCCCTACCTTAGAAATTACTAGGTTTACCCATAGCCCTCTATTTTTCTCAGCTCCATGTACCTATCCAAAAGTCTCTTAAAAGACCCTATCGTATCCGCCTCCACCACCGTTGCCGGCAGCCCATTCCACACACTCACCACTCTCTGAGTACCATAGAACTATAGAACAATACAGCACAATACAGGCCCTTCAAACCACACCTAAGACTATGTAACCCCTTCCTCCCACATATCCCTCTATCTTAAATTCCTCCATATGCTTATCTAACGATCTCTTGAACTTGTCTAATGTATCAGCCTCCACCACCACCCCAGGCAGCGCATTCCATGCACCAACCACTCTCTGGGTGAAAAACCTCCCTCTGACATCTCCCTTGAACTTCCCACCCATTACCTGAAAGCCAGGCCCTCTTGTTTTGAGCATTGGTGCCCTGGGAAAGAGCCGCAGGCTGTCCACTCTATCCCTCTCAATATCTTCTATACCTCTATCATGTCTCCCCTCATCCTCCTTCTCTCCAATGAGTAAAGCCCTAGCTCCTTTAGTCTCTCCTCATAATCCACACTCTCTAATCCAGGCAGCATCCTGGTAAATCTCCACTGCACCCTTTCCAACACCTCCACATCCGTCCTATAATGAGGTGACCAGAACCGGACACAGTACTCCAAGTGTGGCCTAACCAGAGTTTTGTAAAGCTACATCATCACTTCACGGCTCTTAAACTCGATCCCCCAATTTATGAAAGCTAACATCCCATAAGCTTTCTTAACTACCCTATCTATCTGTGAGGTGACTTTCAGTGATCCGTGGATATGAACCCCCAGATCCCTCTGCTCCTCCACACTGCCCAGAATCCTGCCATTTGCCTTGTACTCCACCTTGGAGTTTGTCCTTCCAAAGTGTACTACCTCACACTTCTCTGGATTGAACTCCATCTGCCACTTGTCAGCCCAGCTCTGCATCCTATCAATATCCCTCTGCAAGCTTCGACAGCCCTCCACACTATCCACAACACCACCAATCTTTGTGTCATCTGCAAACTTGCTAACCCAGCCTTCCACCCCCTCACCTAAGTCGTTGATAAATATCACAAAAAGTGGAGGTCCCAGAACCGATCCCTGTGGGACACTACTAGTCACAGCCCTCCAACCCGAATGCACTCCCTCCACCACAACCCTCTGCTTTCTACAAGCAAGACAATTCTGAATCCACATGGCCAAGCCTCCCTGGATCCCTTGGCCTCTGACCTTCTGAAGAAACCTACCATGCGGAACCTTGTCAAGCGCCTTACTAAAATCCATGTAGACCACATCCACTGCACTACCCTGGTCACCTCCTCAAAGAACCCTATCAGGCTTGTGAAGCAAGATCTTCCCTTCACAAAACCATGCTGGCTGTCCCTAATCAGTCCATGATTCTCTAAATGCTGATAGATCCTATCTCTTAGAATCCTTTCTAACAGCTTACCCACCACAGATGTAAGGCTCACCAGTCTGTAATTCCCTGGACTATCCCTACTACCTTTTCTGAACAAGGGGACAACACTCGCCACCCTCCATTCCTCGGGTACCATCCCTGTGGACAACGAGGACTCAAGGATCCTAGCCAACGGTTCAGCAATCTCCTCCCTCGCCTTCCGAAGCAGCCTGGGGAATATTCCGTCAGGCCCCGGGGACTTATCTGTCCTAATATTTTCTAACAACTCCAACACATCCTCTCTCTTAATATCTACATACTCTAGAACATTACCCTCACCAACACTGTCCTCAGCATCATCAAGACCCCTCTCCTTGGTGAATACTGAAGAGAAGTATTCATTGAGAACCTCACCCACTTCCACAGCTTCCAGGCACATCCTCACACCTTTGTCTCTAATCGGACCTACCTTTACCCTAGCCATCCTTCTGTTCTTTACGTATGAGAAAAAAGCCTTGGGATTCTCCTTTACCCTACTCGCCAAAGCCTTTCCATTTCCCCTTCTCGCTCTCCTCAGCCCTTTCTTAAGTTCCTTCTGTACTACTCTATGTTCCTCACAAGCCCTGTCTGATCCTTGCTGCTTACACCTTATGTATGCTGCTGCCTTCTTCCTAACTAGTTGTTCCACCTCTCTCGTCACCCGCAGTTTCTTCACCCTGCCATTGCTTCTCTGCCTCACCGGGACAAATTTATCCCTAACATCCTTCAAAAGATCCCTGAACATCGACCACATCTCCATAGTACATTTCTCTTCAAAAATATCATCCCAATTTACACTCCCAAGTTCTCGCCTTATAGCCTCATAATTTGCCTTTCCCCAATTAAATATCTTCCCGTCCTCTTTGCTCCTATCCCTGTCCATGACAATTCTAAAGGTTATGGAACAATGGTCACTGTCCCCCAAATGCTCACCCACCAATAGATCTGTCACCTGTCCCAGTTCATTACCTAAAACTAGATCTAATATGGCATTCCCTCTAGTCGGCCTGTCAACATACTGTGTCAGGAATCCGTCCTGGACACACTTAACAAACTGCGTCCCGTCTAAACCTTTGGCACTAAGTAGGTGCCAATCAATATTTGGAAAGAACTTATTCCTGACATCACCTCTATACCTACTCCCCAGCACCTTAAACCTATGTCCTCTTGTGGCAACCATTTCAGCCTTTGACTATCTACCCAATCAGTGCCCCTCATCATCTTATACACCTCTATCAGGTCGCCCCTCATCCTCCGTCGCTCCAAGGAGAAAAGACCGAGTTCCCTTAACCTGCTTTCATAAGGCATGCTCCCCAATCCAGGCAGCATCCTTGTAAATCTCCTCTGCACCCTTTCTATGGCTTCCACATCCTTCCTGTAGTGAGGTGACCAGAACTGAGTACAGTACTCCAAGGGGGGTCTGACCAGCGTCCTATATAGCTGCAACATTACCTCCTGGCTCCTTGACAAAGGAGGTCAAGGTTCAGGAACCTTGGATGATGAAAGATGTTGCAAATTTAGTCAAAAAGGAAAAGGAAGCATATGTAAGGATTAGGAAGCTGAAATCAGACGGGGCCTTTGAGAAATATAAAGGAAGCAGGAGAGAACTTAAACAGGAAGTCAGAAGGACTAAAAGGGGCCATGAAATGTCTTTGGCGAATAGGATTAAAGAGAATCCCATGTCATTTTATACATATATTAAAAACAAGAGGGTAACTAATGAAGGGCTAGGAAAAAGGGGGGTAATTTATGACTGGACCCAGGGGAAGTGGGAGAGGTACTAAATGAGTACTTCACATCTGTATTCACCAAGGAGAAGAACACAGAGGATAGCGAAATTGGGGAGAGGTATGCTGATATACTAGAGCATGTTGATATCAAGAGGGAATAGATGTGGGGCTCTTGAAGAACCTTATGGTGGATGTCCCCAGGGCCTGATGGGATCTATCCCAGGTTATTGAGAGAGGAAAGAGAGGAGGTTGTTAGGGCCTTGACAGATATCTTTGTATCCTCTTTAGCCACAGGCTAGATCCCAGAGGACTGGAAAATAGCCAATGTTTCTCCTTTTTAAGGAGGGCAATAGAGACAAGCCATGAAATTATAGGCCAATGAGCTTTACATCAATGGTAGGAAAGTTATTGGAGAAGGTGCTTAGGGACAGGATCTACTTGCATCTACTTATTAAGGATAGTCAGCGTGGCCTTGTGCAGGGTAGGTCATGTCTTAAAAACTTGAATGCAATTTTTGAGGAAGTGACAAAGATGATTGATGAGGGCAGGGTAGTGGATGTTGTATACGTGGACTTAAGTAAAGCTCTTGACTAGATCCCTCATGGCAGGCTGATCCAGAAGATTAAGGCACATGGGATCCATGGAGACTTGGTAGATTGGATTCAAAATTGACTTGGCCATGTTGGTATTGGTATTGTTTTATTATTGTCACTTGTACTGAGATACAGTGAAAAACTTGTCTTGCAAACTGATCATACAGGTCAATTCATTACACAGTGCAGTTACTGTATATTGAGTTAGTACAGAGTCCATTGATGTAGTACAGGTGAAAACAATAACAGTACAGAGTAAAGTGTCACAGCCACAGAGAAAGTGAAGTGCAATAAGGTGGAAGGTCACAACAAGGTAGATCATGAGGTCAGAGTCCATCTCATTGTATAAGGGAACCATTCAATAGTCTTATCACAGTGGGGTAGAAGCTGTCCTTAAGTCTGGTGGCACGTGCCCTCAGGCTCCTGTATCTTCTACCCGATGGAAGAGGAGAGAAGAGAGAATGTCCTGGGTGGGTGCGGTCTTTGATTATGCTGGCTGCTTCACCAAGACAACGAGAGGTAAAGACAGAGTCCAAGGAGGGGAGGCTGGTGTCTGTGATGCGCTGGGCTGTGTCCACAACTCTCTGCAGTTTCTTGCGGTCCTGGGCAGAGCAGTTGCCATACCAAGCCGTGATACATCCAGATAGGATGCTTTCTATGGTGCATTGGTAAAAGTTGGTGAGAGTCAAAGGGGACAAACCAAATTTCTTCAGCCCTCTGAGGAAGTAGAGACGCTGGGGAGCTTTCTTTGCCGAGGCATCTACGTGATTTGACCAGGACAGGCTGTTGGTGATGTTCACTCCCAGGAACTTGAAGCTGTCAACCCTCTCAACCTCAGCACCATTGATGTAGACAGGTGCATGTACACCGCTCCCTTTCCTGAAGTCAATGACCAGCTCTTTTGTTTTGTTGACATTGAGGGAAAGATTGTTGTAGTGGTAGGGGGTTGTTATTCTGACTGGAGGTCTGTGACCAGTGATGTTCCCGAAAAATCAGTGCTGGAACCTCTGTTGTTTGAGATATGGAGTCATAGAGTTACACAGCATAGAAACAGACCCTTCAGCCCATATTGTTCATGACAGTTAAGTTGTCTACCTGAGCTAGTCCATTTGCCTGCATTTGGTGTATGTCCCTCTCAATCTCTCCTATCCATGTACCTGTCCAAATGTTTTTTAAATGTTGTAATTGTACTCACCTCTACCACTTCCTTTGGCAGCTCGTTCCACATACCCACCACCCCCTGTGTGGAAAAACTTGCCCCTCATCCTCTTTAATCTTTCCCGTCTCAACTTAAATCTTTTCCTTCTAGTTTTAGACTCCCCTACCCTGGGGAAAAAGACTGTGACCATCCACCTTATCCACGTCCTTCAGATTTTATTTCACTCTGTATGATCACCCTTCAGCCTCCAAAGCTCCTGAGATAAAAGTCCCAACCTATCCAGTCTCTCCTCATACCTCAAGCATTCCAGTCCAAGTAACATCCTTTTGAATATTTTCTGCACCCCTTCCAATTTAATGACACATTTCTATAGATAGGCGACCAGAACTGCACACAATACTCCAAGTGCGATCTCACCAACATCTTGTACAGTTGTAACATGACGTTCCAACTGTACTTGTATCCAAAGGTCTCCGTGTTCTACATCACTCCCCAGGGCCCTTCCATTTAATGTATAAGTCCTGCCATGGTTTAACTTACCAAAATGCAACAATTCACACTTATCATTGCTGAAAGGGTGCAAGGTTCCACAAGGCTCATTACCAGGTAGTGTGGTTGGATCGTGAGGAAGAAAATTCCAGGTAGTAGGAGGATAATAGTGGACTGCTAAAGTGGGTACAATAGTGATGAATGGAATTCAATCCAAAAGAGTTAGGATTTTGGGAAGGATAAATGAGGTGAGGAGATGGTAGGAGTTTCAGGGGGGCTGCTTTGAAGTCAAAGTGCTGTTGGTGGTCAAAGTGTGGGCTTTGGTGAACACCAGACTTCAGTGAGGAGGGTAGCAGTTACAATGTAAGGGCAAGATGAGATTGTTTTTCCTTTTTCCCTAAATCTGCTAGTTCACTAAAGGGGCAGTAATGTCAGTAAATGGAGTGGTCTGCTCCTCCTGTCAGATGTGAGAGATCAGAGAGTGGTCTAGTGTCCCTGACGACAACATCTACAGGAAGTGTGTCCAGCTGCACTTCTTCTCAGACTGCATGGATCGGTTGGAGCAGCAGTTAGACTGGGAGCATGCAGGAGGCAGAGAGTGTTATAGATAGGGGTTTCAGGGAGGTCCTCATACCAAAGGTTCAGGAGACGGATGACAGCCAGGAGGGACAGGCAGGTGGTGCAGGAGTCTCCTGTGGCTAGTTCCCTCTTTAACAAGTATACCAGTTTGGATACTGTTGGAGGGGATGGCCTCTCTGGGGAGAATAGCAAGAGTAGCAGTCAGCTCAATGGCACCACAACTGGCTCTGCTGTACAACAGGCAAGGTCAAAGTCTAGGTGAGCGATAGTGATAGGCGACTCTTTCATCAGGGGCACAGACAGCATTTCTGTGGCTGTGAGCAAGCCTCCAGAATGATGTTTTGCCTCCCTGGTGCCAGGGTCAAGGATGTCTCTGAAAGGGGAGGGTGAGCAGCCAGAGGTCATAGTCCATATTGGTACCAATGATACAGGTAGGAAGAGAGATGAGGTCCTGCAAGGGGAGACAATGACAGGTGAATGATAGATGGAGGCAGACAAAGAGGGGGGGAGGGGAATAAATATATGGAGAGGCAGATGGGAGCAAGGTTGGGGGAGGGGAGAGCAAAGATTAGAGACAGCTGCTGGAGGGAGATAAGAAGGAACACAACGGGCTACCAGTGCTGGACTCTGATAAGTAAAAGAGGTGAGAATGGAAACCAAACTCCACCCCTATTCCCCTACCTGGCACAACCTGGCTGTCATCTTACACCCCTCCTCAGTCCACCAATCACCTCAGAATCCTGTCTCACCACTCCCCTCCCCCTCTACACTGGCCATCTCAACTCTCCATTCTCAGTCCTGATGCAAGGTTTCAACCCGAAACATTGACAATTCTTTTCATCCCACAAATACTGCTCAACCCGCTGAGTTCCTCCGGCAGATTATTTGTTGATCCGAGCAGAGAGATTTGCTGGTGCTACTTGGGAGGGTTTAAACTAGTCTGGCAGGGGGTGGGATCCAAAGCAGATGGGAAAGATGAGGCAAGTATAAATGTTAAAGTGAACAAGTACAGTAGACTGTACAGGCAGGGTCTGGATAGGGAGCGAGCAAGATATGATAGGCTAAACTGCATTTATTTTAATGCCGGTAGCCTGACAGGAAAGGCAGAGGAACTTGACTTGGATTAGAACATGGGACTGGGACTAATACAGTAGCTATTACAGAAACATGGTTGAGGGAGGGGTCCAGGACTGCAGCTCAGTGTTCTGGGGTAAAGATGCTGCAGGTATGATGAAGGTGGAGGTCAGAAAGAAGGGGGAGTTGAGTTTTTGATTAGGGAGGACATCACACCAGGACATAGCGAGGATGTCCTTGGGAAATTGTCCACTGAGTCTAAACGCAGGCAAATGGGACAACTCAGTTAGGCAACTTGGTTGGCATGGACAAGTTAGGCCAAAGGGCCTATTTTCATACTGTATGACTCTTATGAATGTGTACAGGAATGCAGTGATCTTGGAATGTAGCAGGATCAGCTGATAATGTGGCTGAGGGCTTACATGATGCTTACCTTTTTCTACAAGACTTTGAATGTACAAGCAGGGAAGTTCTACTGGAACTGTATATGAAAGGTTAGATAGACCATAGGTTAGATCATGGGGAGTTGAGATTATGGATCAAGCAAAATCTTACTGATTGGCCAGTGCCAGGGGTGCATGGTCTACTCTTGCTCCTGCTTTTGATGTTAGAGTCATAGACTCACAGAGACAGCACTGAAACAGGCCCTTCTGCTGGTTGTGGTGTAGTAACACTAAGGACAAGTCTACTGAGGTGCAAAACAGAAATGAAGAAGTCCTATTTCCTATGTTTCAGATACCAATGAAGAAACTGGCACTGAAACCGAAATCGGAAAGTGGGCTTGAAGAATTTGAGGAAAAAATTGACTTGGAGGAACTGGACTGGTGGTCAAAGTACTATGCATCTGTGGAGGAGATGAAGGTAAAGCAGCATGGTTAAATTTATATTGGTCCAGGATATACACTTAAATGAACATTACTGAAAATCTTTGTTAAACCTTCTATTTGTGCAGTTTGTGACTATGCCAACAAATATTGCTAATTACTCTGAGATGCTTGGTGAGATATCTTTGATCTAAATTTATCTCAAGTTCAATTAATAGAATGAAAGTCTCCATACTCTGTAACCACAGGTTGTCAAATCTGTGCCACTGACTCCAGCAACAACTATTGAAACAAAGTTACCCTGATTTGCTGTTACAGTCATTAATTTGTTCAGCTCCTTTTTAAAATTTTGCTGTTGATGAATATATCTTAAGTTCTAAAACTGAGGTATGTTAGTTTGGGCCTCTGATGATGAACCTCATCCTTTGCTGAGTCCATAGTATCTAAACATTTGTAAATTTTACTCAATCTACTATCTTCATTCCTACTCTTTTTACCTGTCTCTGTTGCTTTATAGACTCTGAGTAGTGCTCACAGCCCACTTTCCCACGTACTTTGTCAGCAAACATGAACACACTCCACAAAGTTTAAGGTATTAATGTAAAGTGTGCCTGAGGACTGGGGCAGCCTGTGGTGCAGCAGGTAGGGCCAATGCCCCACAGCTCCAGAGACCTAGGTTCAATCTGACCTCTGGTGCTGTCTGTGTGGAGTTTGCATGTTCTCCCTCTGACTGTGTAGGTTTCCTCCAGGTGCTCTGGTTTACACCCACACACACTGGCTGGTAAGTTAATTGACCATTGTAAATAGCCCTTAGACAGTGGCGGAATTTGGGGGAGCTGGTGAGCATGTGGGAAGATAAAAATAAAAAACAACATGGGATTAATGTAGGATTGGTGTAAATGAGTGGTTGATGGTTGGCGCAAACTAGGTTCACCGAAGGGCCTGTTTCTGTGCTGTATTTCTTTATGCCTCTCTGACTGATTTGCCCTGGCACCTAATTATTAATCTGTCAACCTGAAAACAACTTTTTATTCCTACTTATCACCTTGCCATGGCATTTGCTGATTTGTTCTATCCACTCAATCACTTTTGGCTTCAATTACACATTTCCTCTGGGAAAAAAACATTGTTATTCGAACATAGAACAGTACAGGGCAGGAACAGGCCCTTCGGCCCAGGATGTTGTGCAGAACTAACTGAAATAGTAATTAAATGACTAACTAAACTAATCCTTTCTGCCGACACAATGTCCATCTCCCTCCATTCTCTACACATTCAAATCCACTATTACCCATCCCTCCCTTTCATTCTCCCATTCCCTTAAGGCTAAGAGGGGAACATTTGGCTTAATCATCTTGGCCATCTGTTGCCGGATTTATGTAGGATATATAAAACTCCATCAAGCCTTGCTAAAGGTATCTCTGACTCCAGGATTATTGATGTGATAAAGAAAATCATGTTTTTTTCCCAGTTCGCCATCCATTTTCTAAGACAAGTGCCTGTGCATTTCTATCACTGAGGACTTTTAATCACCAAGATGGACATCCTCTTTTCAGCTACTTATCTCCTGCTTTCCTATAAAATGAAAATGAACCCTCATTTCCAAACTCAGAACCCTGCATTGCTAGCTTCCCACCTAACTCTGTCATATAATGCTCATGTCCTACATAAAATTTAGTTCAACCCCTTTATCCCATTCCAATTAACTGTATTCTCGATATTCATATTGATATTGTAAATGTCTTTCTCTTAGGTACATAGACATAGAAAAATAGCAGAAATAGGCACTCAGCCCTTTAAGCTTGCTCCATTATTCAATATGCTCATGGCTGATTGTTTATGTCAATACCATCTTCCCGTTCTGTCCTCAATCCTTGATGTATTTGTATAGAGAATTCCACATTCACCAACCTCTGAATGAAGAACTTTCTTCATGTCTCAGGTTAAATGTCTTACTCAGTATGTTGAGACTGTAACCCCTGGTTCGAGAGCCTAAATCAAGGGAAACATTTAATGTGATCTCCTCTCAATTTTTCTAAGATCTAGTAAATACAGATCTAGTCAATCTGGTCTCTGCTCAACTGACAATCCTGCCATCAGGAATTAGCTTGATTAACCTTTGTTGCATCCCCCATGACAGATAAGGAGACCAAAACTACACAACTGTAGGAAGACGTTCTTGCTTCCTGTATTCCAAACTACTTACAATGAAGACCAACATACCGTTCGCCTTCATGCTGTAACTGCACGTTTGTGTATAAGAACACCAAAGTCTCTTTGTACATCTAACTTTTCCCAATCTCTCACCATTTAAGTAATTCTCTGCCTTTCTGTTTTCCTACCTAAGTGGATAATTTGACATATGAATTTAAATTGTATTTGCTAAATCACTCCCTGGTGTGCTGAGATAGCTGTAGGAATAATAGGATTGTAATAGGAGCTGACTTTAGCTGAGGCTGAGGCTGAGGCTGTCACAGTGGTAAAGGATTAGATGGCGCAGAATATGTTTAGTGCATCCAGGAAAGATTTCTTGAGCAATATGTAGATGACCCTACTACAGAGTGGAAGGAGGGGAGTAATGGGCGGGGGGGTGGTGGGCAACACTGGGCCTCCTATTGTTAAATGAGGCGGGACAAGTGATTAAGGTGTCAGTGGGGGGGGCCCTTTAGGACCAGTGACCATGATTCTATTAGTTTTAAAATAGTTATGGAAAAGGATAGTCTACAGCACTTCCCTTACCTATCTTCTCTTCAAAAAATTCAACTAAATTTGTGAGACACGATTTCAGCACAAAGCCATGCTGACCGTGACCGTTTCGCAGAACACCTGCGCTCTGTCCATAACCGCGACCTGCATCTTCCCGTTGCCAGTCACTTCAACTCCCCTTCCCACACTATCACTGATATGATAGTCCTTGACCTCCTCCACTGCCAGGAGAATTCCAAACGCAAACTGCAGGAACAGCACCTCATTTTCCATCTTGGAACCTTGCAGCCTAACGGCATGAATATTAAATTCTCCCACTTTAGGTAATCCCCACCGCACCCCCCCCACCCCCCAAACCCCCTTCCCCACCATGCTTCTTCCCTTTCCTAACTTTTTGTTTTCCTCTCTCTTCTTACCTTTGACACATCCCCCAGTGGATCTGCTCTCCCCTCCTTCCCCGCACTTGTCTATCACTATTTCTTACCTGCATCTACCTATCACCACCCTGTCCCCACCCCGCCTCCCCTCTTCTGTCCACCTATCACTACTCTGCTTTTCCCTCCTATGTATTGGGCTTCCCCTTTTCCTATCTTCAGTCCTGAGAAGGGTCCTGACCCGAAACGTTGACCACCTGCTTTTCTCCACGGATGCTGCCTGGCCTGCTGAGTTCCTGCAGCATCATCATGTTTTTCGTCTAGACTCCAGCATCTGCAGTCCTTTGTTTCTCAAGCCATGCTGACTATCCTGATCAGCCCTTGCCTTTCCAAATGCTGGTAGATCTGCCTCTCAGAATTGGAGGTGGATTTATCCTGCAAGAGCAGGAGAATTTTCCTTGTCTGTCATCTTTAACAATCCAATCATTTTCCCAAGAACAGATGTTAGGCTACTTGGGCTATAAATTCCTGCTTTTTGTCTCTATCTCCTCCTTTCTCTCCCTCCTTATTTATAGGAACCTAACCCAATACTCTGGCACACTATCAAGCTCTAGGAAATTTTGAAAGACTGCAACTAATATATCCACTGTCTTTGCAGCCATTTCTTTAAAGACCCTAGGATGCAGGCTGGGTGATCTGATGATCTTTAGTCCCATTATTTAATTCTTGTTCTCTGGTAGTTTTTTTTTAAGTTCTTTTTCATTTGCTCCAGACTTTGTAGAAAACACAAAAAGATTCCTAATAAAAGTACAATGAAAACAGATACATAATATTTGTTTGCAGTCTGCTATTTCTTTATTTCCCATTATGAATTCCCCATTCTCATCTCTAAGCAAATGATGTTTGCTTTAACTGTTCTTTCTTTTTACATGTGTAGAAACCACTTTTGTGCTCAATGATCTTCCTGTAATGATATGACTTTCTACCTCACTGTGAACCACGCTACCAAAATTGGTATCCTTATTGAACCTTTCAGTCATTAAAGTCCATTGTTAGTATATATCCTGTAAATCAAAGGATCTAGTACCTAGTTATCATTGCAGACAAATAGAGCTTCTTTAATGCTAAAGTGAGAATGAAATTTTATTTAGCGAACACAGAAAAACTTAGAAATGCAGTGAGGATAAGGCTTTGAACTTTAGGCACATTTTTGATAGAGTAGAGGAAGCTTTACTCCACAGCACATGAAAGTGATCTGAGAATACTGACCTAATATTCAAAATATCTCAATCTGCATTCTATCTTTGACTGATATTTTGTTAGGTACAAAGTGCTGAGTATCTGAAATTATAGGATAATATGTGGACAAATGTATGAATAAAAATATCCACTAATTTTTGTGTTTTTAGGTTAAAAAAAATGAAGAAGAAGAAGAGGAGGAAGTTGCTGAGTTGGGCAAGTATTATATAGAGCAGAAGAAGTGGAAGCCGTAGCACTTACAGTTCCTGGAGCTGCTCCGCCATCCAGTGTGATCATGGCTGATCCTATGGCTCAAGGTTTAAAATGATTAGCAAAATGTCAATACCATGTGCAAAATTATTTTCTCAGCAGCTAGAACTTACTGCCTTAAAGGATGGTGATAAAAGATCCAGCAGTCATTTTCAAAAGGGAATCAGATAGTTAAAGAAACATAAAATGCAGGGCCACAGGGAAAGTTGCACAATGTTTAATTCCATTCACAACTTCTTAGTAAAGGAAGCAGCCCATGTCTGAGTGCAAGACCTGAACAACATTTAGGCATATACTGATAAGTAGCAAGTAACATTCATGGCTTAGAAGTGCCAGGTAGTGACCGTAGCCAACAAGAAGGAGTCTAACCACCTACTCTTGATGTTCAATGGTGTTACCATCACAGATATAGCCCACTGTCAATATCCTTGGTGTAACCATTGAATAGCAACTCGTGGTTACAAGAGAAGGTCAAATGCTGGGCATCCTGAAGTGAGTGACTCGCCTCCTGACACCCAAAGCCTTTCCATTATCTACAAGGCACATGTCAGGAGAATGATGGACTCTCCACTTGCCTGAATGAATACAGCTCCAATAGTACTCAAGAAACTTGAAACCAGCAAGTCAAGGCAGTCTATTTTATTGGAAGCCCATTCACCACCCTAAACATTCATTGCATCCACCACGAGTGCATCCAGGCCACATCATAAATATGCAGTAACTCAGAGAAGCTACGTCAAAGTCAAAGTCGAGTTTATTGTCATACGCACAAGTACATGTATGCACGGGTGCAATGAAAATCTTACTTGCAGCAGCAGTATAGGCACATAGCATTAGAGACACGACATTTAGAAAAATAAGTTAAACAAAATTATACAAGAAAGGGCATAATTAGAACAAAAAAACAAAGTCCATTGTAGTGCAAAGTAGTCATAGTCATGCAAGTTGGTTCAAGAACCAAATGGTTGAAGGGAAATAGCTGTTCTTCAACCTGGTGTTGTGGGACTTAAGGCTTCTGTAACTCCTGCCCGATGGTAGCTGCAAGAAGATGACATGGTCTGGATGGTGGGGATCCTTGATTGGTAGATGGTGCCTTCTTGAAGCAGTGCTTCATGTAGATACTACTGATGGTGGGAAGGGATGTATAATGGACTGTAAAATCTTACCAACCACTGAGGTCAGGCTAACTGGCCAATAATTTCCCATCTTTTGCCTCCCTCCCTTCTTAAACAGGGGTCTCACATTTGCAATTTTCCAGTGCTCTGGGACACACCCTAACTCCAGTAATTCTTGAAAGATCACTACTAATGCCTCCACAATCCCTTCAGCTACCTCTTTCAGAATGCTGGGGATAGTCCATCTGGTCCAGGTTATTTATCCACCTTCAGGCCTTTCAGCTTCCCCAGCACCTCCTCCTTAGTGATAGCCAATACACTCACCTCTTACCCTGATTCTCTTGAACTTTTGGCATATTACTGGTGTCTTCCACTGTGAAGACTGACACAAAGTATTTATTTAGCTCCTCTGCCATGTCTCTGTTCCCCATTCTATTTCTTCAGCATCATTTTCAAGCAGTCCAATGTCCACTCTACCCTCTCTCACCCTTTCTAAAAAAAAACTTTTGGAATCTTCTTATACATTATTGGCTCGTTTACCCTTATATTTTATCTTCCTTATAGCTTTTTAGCTGTCCTCTGTTGGCTTTTAAAGGCTTCCCAATCCTCTGGCTTCCACTAATCTTTGCATATTATATGCCTTCTCTTTTGCTTTTATGTTGTCCCTGACTTCCCTTGACAGCATCATGGTTGCCTTGTCCTCCCCTTAGTGTGCTTCTTCCTTGGGATGAAATTCTGCTGTGTCTCCCACATTACTCCCAGAAATTCCTGCCGTTGCTGCTCCACCGTCTTCCCTAATAGGGCCCCCTTCCAATTAACTGTGGCCAGCTCCTCCCTCATGCCTCTGTAGTTACCTTTACTCAATAGGTAATACCATTACATCTGATTTCAGCTTCTCTCTCTCAAACTGCAGGGTGATTTCTGTCAAATTATGGTCACTGCCTCCTAAGGGTTCCTTCACCTTAAGCTCCTTGATCAAGTCTGCCTCATTACACAACACCAAATCCAGAATTGCCTGTTTCCTAGCAGGGTCTATGTAGACATTCCACAAATTCCTTTTCTTGGTGTCCAACACAACCTGATTTTCCCAGACTACCTGCATATTGAAGTCCCCCATGATCACTTAACATTGCCTTTCTTACATGCCTTTTCTATCTCCTGGTGTATTTAGTTACCCACATCCTGACTATTGTTTGGAGCCCTGTACGCAACGCTTATCAGTGTCGTTTTACCTTTGCGATTTCTCAACTCTACCCACCAGGACTCTACACCTTCTGATCATATGTTGTTCCTTGCTATCGATTTAATTTCATTTTTTGCCAACAGGGTCACCCCTCCTCCTCTGCCCACCTGCCTGTCTTTTCAATTGGATGCATATCCCTTGGATGTTATCTCCCAGCTCTGATCCTCTTTCAGCCACGTCTCCGTGGTGCCCATGACATCATACCTGCCAATTTCGATCTGTGCTGTAAAATCATTTACCTTGTTACATAAACTGTGTGCATTCAAATACAACACCCTCAGTCCTGTATTCACTGCCTCCCTTCTCAAAGTCATACCTGTGTTGCCTAAAGTTAGATTCCAAACCTTTTCTAAACTCTCTGCCCTATTTTTTTTTATTCTGCAGACTTTAATAACCTCTCCTTTGCTCTTCTTCCCTTTTCCATGCCATTGAAGCCAACCACCACGCCCACCCCACCCCACCACCATCACCCCCCCGCTCCAGACCTGTGGCTAGAAGTCAGAGTCTTAAAATCAAGGATAGGGGCATTTTGGACTGAAATGACTCAGAGGGCAGTGAATCTTCTGTACTGCAGAAGGCTATGGAACCTCAGTTACCTTGTCTATGCCTCTCATAATTTTATACACTTCCACCAGGTCAACCCTCAGCCTCCTACACTTGAGAGAAAACAATCCAAGTTTGTCCAACTTCTCCTTATAGCTAACATCCTAGTGAACCTCTTTTGCACCCTCTTAAAAGCCTCCACATACTTCGTTTAGTATGGGGACCAGAACTTCCCACAATACTCCAAATGTGGCCTGACCAAAGTTTTATACAGCAGCAACATGACTTTTCAACTTTTATGTTCAATGCCCCAACCAACGAAGGTGAGTGTGCTGTATGTCTTTACCACCCTACCCACACATGTTGCCACTTTCAGGGAGCTGTGGACCTGCACCCCAAGATCCCTTTCTACATCAATGCTCCCAAGGGTCCTGCCATTTACTATATACTTTCCTCTTGCATTTGGCTTTCCAAAATGCAACGCCCACGACTTTTCCAGATTAAACTCCATTGGCCATTTCTGTGCCCATATTTATAGCTGATCTACATCCTGCTGTATCCTTTGATATCCTTCCTCGCTAGCAACAGCCCTATCAATTTTCTGCAAACTTACCTATCAGACCACCTACATTTTAGTCCAAATTATTAATATATATTACAAACAACAGAGGTCCCAGCACTGATCCTTGTGGAACACCACTGGTCACAGACCCCAGTCAGAAAAAATGGCCCTCTACCACTATCCTCTGTCTTCTGTGACTAAGCCATATCAGCTCCTTATTCCCATCCCACATGCTTTAATTGTGTGTGCCAATCTCTTATGTGGTACTTTTTCAAAAGCTTTCTGGAAGTCCAAATACACCATATCCACTGGTTCTCCTCATCTGTTCTGTGAGTTACATCCTGAAAAAATTCCAGTAGATTTGTCAAGCAGTTTCCCATTCACAAATCGCTATTGACTTCTCCAATCTTCTCACGTTTGTTGTCCTTTTATTTTTCATTTTTTTATCCCTAATTGATCCTCGTCTTTCCTTAATTATTCTTTTGCTGTTTGATTACTTATTGAATATACTTGGATTTTGTTCGATTTTAGAGTCATGGAGAGATACAGAAACTGGTACAGTCCTGATGCAGGGTCTTGACCCAAAATGTTGACAGTTCCTTTCCCCCCACAGATGCTGGTCGATGGACTGAGTTCCCACAGCAGTGTGTTTTTTGTTCCAGTATTTCATAGACCTAGAGTAACAGCTCAGAAAGATACGTTCAATCTCCACCATGGTGGCTATGGAATTTAAATTCCGTTAATTAAATAATCTGTAATTTTAAAAAAATGCTTAGTAATGATGACTAAGATACTACTGCTTTGCAATTAAAATCCATCTGGATCACTGGTGTCTCAGTGTAGGAAATCTGTCTTCCTTATCCAGTCAGGTCTATCTGTCTCTCCAGACCCACCGCCCACTGAAATATCCTACATGCCATGCAATTGTGAATTAACTGCCATGTTACTGGAGTGAGTGAAGCAGGTGGTTCACCACCACCACCACCTCAATGTAAATTGGGATTGGGCAATAAATGCTGGCCTTGCTACATCCCAAAACTGTACAAAATGTCGATTAGGCTGCACTTGGAGTATTGTGTACAGTTCTGGTCACCACACTACAGGAAGGATGTGGTAGAATTAGAGAGAGTGCAGAAGAGGTTCGACAGGATTTGCCTGGAATGGAGGGCTGTAGCTATAAGGAGCAATTGGATAGGATGGGATTGTTCTCTATGGAGTGTAGAAGGCTGAGGTTTGAACTTATAGAGATTTATAAAATTATGAGTAGCATTGATGGAGTAGATAGAGTCCTTTCTCAGGGTAAGGGAGTCTAAATCTAGAGGGCACAGGTTTAAGATGAGGGGAGAAATTTAAAAGAGGGGCAAGTTTATTACACAGAGGATGGTGGGTCCATGGAACAAGCTATTAGAGGAAGTAGTAGAGGCAGAAAAAGTTACAATGTTTAAAAAGACTTTGAAAAGAAAGTAGAGTGGTAAAGGCCTAATGCAAGCAAACGGGTTTAGCGCAGATAAGCATCATGGTGGGTGTGAATGATTTAGGCCGACAGAAACGGTGTTGATGACTTGCTTCCCGGTGGAAGATGTGGAATTATGTACTCACGCTCACATGGAATAGAAAATTAATTGTTAAACACGACTAGTCAGAAGTTGGTGGCTGAAATATTTAACAAAGATTTAAGTAGATTACCTGCTCTGAGTTCTGAAGAAAGGTGATTGACCTGAAACATGGTTCTCTCTCCATAAATCCAGCATTTTCTGTTTTCTTTTCGATTTGTAGTATCTGTGATACTTTGCTTGTGCCCTCATTCTTCATCTGATTTTTACAGTTGATCCATCGAACCCATCAGCAAGTGATGATGTGGAAAAGGAACTTAATGGATCCAAAGAACAAGCTGTCACACGAGGCAAGAAAAACATTGCAACATTTCAGGTAAACTGTCTTTGTTAGTTCATCACTCACCCTTATACTTTCTGTTCCATGGCTGTCGTTCTCCAGTTGCCAAGGTTTTGTACCAGGAATCTAACTTGAATTACTTTCTCCGAGGTAGGTTATAACAGATTAAAATGATCTGCTTTTGATTCTATGAATTTTCACTAACTGCAGTTAAACTCTGATAAACCACTATCCCATTGTCGAACATCCTGATGGTTTAGCATCTGGCTCAATGGGTACTATTTCCCACACTCCCTTTAAGTTCAGCGGGTCCTATTTCTCGTGCTTCCTTTAACCTCGCCATATAACATGACAAAAAAATTGAATTGCATGTATATTGGATATTAACAGGAGTACTGTACTATCCTCTTAGTTTGTTCTTTGACTTTTATGCCCTGGTCTTGGCCTTCAATCTTATCCTTTGAATAAACTCCCCCATTTGTATTTTTGTTCTTCTCTCAACTTTACCTCAGATGAGCTGTACACCAGGAATCATTCTAAAGCAACCAATAAGACTTCTTACAATAAAAGTACATCCAACCCGGCTGGATGGTTCTAGTGGATGACCAAGGGTGTGCTGATTCTAAGAGATGCCTTCTCAATTTCTGGAGCACATATACTTTCTGAAGTAGTTGCAGGGATTTAGTTACAACTTGGCCTATCTGCTTACTCATCCTGCAGCTGAGGTATGAAGAACTTCCTGTGGTCTTTGGGTATCTTTGTTCCTGCTCTTTACTGGTGAGGCTCTTAGGTAGGCACGTGAATATGCAGAGAATGGAGGGATATGAACACTTGTGTAAGCAGAAGGGATTAATTTAGTTAGGCGTTTAATTAGTTTGGCATAGCATCATGGGCCAAAGGGCCTGTTCCTGTACTGTTCTATGTTCTAAGGCTTGATGCACCCAAGTTCATCCAGAATTCCTGAGTGGATAATCTAACTTCCTGAGATAGCCACCAACTTACTAACCAGTCTTCACCCAATTTAGTTCAATGTACTCTTCATTAATAAATAGTTGAGGACATTATATTCTGTAAAGACAATGAAATCAAACAGCATCCAGGATGTAATATTAAAGTACCTCATTCTAGAAATAGCTGCATGTCTGGCCAGCTACAGTTACAACATTGGTACCTCAGAATCAGGTTTATTATCACTGACTTATATGTCATGAAATGTGTTGTTTTGCAGCAGCAGTACAGTGCAAAGACATAAAATTACTATAAATTACAAAATAAATAAATAGTGCAAATAAAGGAGTAATGAGGTGGTGTTCATGGGTTCATGGACCATTCAGAAATCTGATGGCGGAGGGGAACATGCTGATCCTGAATAGTTGAGTGTGGGTCTTCAGGCTCCTGTACCTCCTCCGCGATGGTAGTAATGAGAAGAGGGCAGTCCCCAATGGTGAACGTCTTTAGTGATAGATGCTGCCTTCTTGAAGAACCACCTCTTGAAGATTTCCTCAAAAGTGAGGAGGGTTGTGTCCATGATGAAACTGGCTGAGTCTACAACCCTCTGCAGCCTCTTGCGATAATGTGCGTTGGAGCCTCCATACCAGGCTGTGATGCAACCAGTCAGAATGCTCTCCACCGTACATCTATAGAAATTTGCAAGAGTCTTTGGTGATATACCAAATCTCCTCATACTCCTAACAAAGTAAAGCCACTGACGTGCTTTTTTCGTGATTGCATCAATGTGTTGAGCCCAGGACAGATCCTCTGAGACATTGACACCCAGGAACTTGAAGCTGCTCACCCTTTCCACTGCTGACCCCTCATTGAGGACAGGTGTGTTCTCCCGACTTCCCCTTCCTGAAGTCCACAATCAATCCCTTGGTCTTGCTGACGTTGAGTGCGAGGTCGTTGTTGCAACACCACTCAACCAGCCAATCTATCTCACTCCTGTACACCTCCTTGTCGCCATCTGAGATTCTACCAACAACAGTAGTGTCATTGGCGAATTTATAGATGACGTTTGAGCTGTGCTTAGCCACACAGTCATAAGCGTAGAGCGAGTAGAGCAGTGGGCAAAGCACACACCTTTGAGGTGCGCCTGTGTTGACTGTCAGCGAGGAGGAGATGTTGTTACCGATCTGCACTGACTGTGGTCTCTTGATAAGGAAATCGAGGATCCAGTTGCAGAGGGAGGTACAGAGGTGCAGATGGGGATGGTGGCGTTGAATGCCGAGCTGTAATCGATAAACAGCAGCCTGATGTATGTTTTGCTGTTGTCTAGGTGCTCCAAAGCAGAGTGCAGAGCCAGTGAGTTGGCATCCGCTGTAGACCTGTTGTGGCGCTAGGCAAATTGCAGTGGGTCCAGGTATCTACCTAACAATGTGGAAAAATATGCAGGTATGTTCTGCCTACTAAAAGCAGAACAATTCCAATCCTGTTAATTACTATGCAGTTAGTCAATTCTCAATAATCAGCAGACTGATGAAGGTCATTGACAGGTGGTGGAGGCAGGTACTCTCACAACATTGAAAAGAGCTAGTGGTTGAGTACTTGAATCACCAAGGTATAGAGGACTATGGAGAAAGTGCTGGTAAATGGGATTAGTATAGGTGGATACTTGATGTTCAGCATGGACATGTTGGGCTGAAGGGCCTGTTCTTGTGCTGTATGTTTCTATGGCTCCATCATTTCAATAATAATCTTAAACACTTTTACTAAATCTCCTTTCAACTTTATTTCCTATGTACTTACATCTGTCTGGTCTACAACATTCTCCAGGGCCCTGCCATTTAAGTTTTGCCCTGGTTTAACTTCCCAAAATGCAATACTTCACACTTGTCTGAATTAAATTCCATCTACTATTCCTTTTCCCACTTTCCCAGTTGATCCAGATCCTATTATAACCTTAGAAAACCTTCTCCACTGTCCACTAAACCAACAAATTTTGGTATCATCTGCAAACTTACTAAGTATGCCACTAACTACACCGATCCTTGTGGCACACCACTGGTCACAGGCCTCTAATCTGAAAAACAATCCTCCACTACCACCCTCTGACTCCTACCAAGCCAAGTTTGTATGCAATTGGCAAGTTCACCCTGGATCCCATGTGAACTAGCCTACCACATGGGACCTTGTCAGAGGCCTTGCTAAAATCCACGTAGACAATATGTATCACCCTGCCCTCATCAAAGCTCTTGGTCACTACTTCAAAAAACTCGGTCAAATTCATGAAACATGATTTCCCATGCACAGAGCCATGCTGACTATCCCTAATCAGTCCTTGCCTTTCCAAATGCAGATAGATCCTATCTCTCAGGCCCTAGGGATTCATCCACCTTTATGTACTTAAGACCACCGGCACTTCCTCTTCTGTAAAGCAGACATGTTTCTAAACATCACTATTCTCTTCCCTGAATTCTTTAGCTTCCATGACCTTCTCAATGTTGATCAGATGTTGGTCAAACATTGGTCAGACCACATTTGGAGTATTGTGAGCAGTTTTGGGCCCCATATCTAAGGAAGGATTTGCTGGCATTGGAGAGAGTCCAGAGAAGGTTTACAAGAATGACCCTGGGGATGAAAGGGTTAACGTATGAGGACTGTTTGATGGCTCTGGGCCTGTACTTGCTGGAGTATAGAAGGATGAGGGGGGATCTCATTGAAACCTGCCAAATATTGAAAGGCCTGGATAGAGTGGACGTGGAGAGGATGTTTCCAGTAATGGGAGAGTCTAGGACCAGAGGGCACAGCCTCAGAATAAAAGGACGTCCCTTTAGAACTGAGATGAGGAGGAGCCAGAGGGTGGTGAATCTGTGGAATTCATTGCCACAGATGGCTGTGGAGGCCAAGTTATTGGGTATATTTAAAGCGGGAGTTGATAGGTTCTTGATTAGTAAGGGCATCAAAGGGTACGGGGAGAAGGCAAGAGAATGGGGTTGAGAGGGAAAAATAAATCAGCCATGATCAAATGGCAGAGCAGACTCGATAGGCCAAACAGCCTATTTCTGCTCCTATGTCTTATGGTCAATGATAAATACAGATCAGAAGTATTCATTAAAGACCTCACCCATCACCCTTGGCTCCACACATATTGTGCTGGAGGAATTGGTATTGGTTTATTATTGTCACTTGTACCAAGGTACAGTGAAAAGCTTGTCTTACAAACCGATCATACAGGTCAATTCATTACACAGTGCAGTTACATTGAGTTAGTACAAAGTCCATTGATGTAGTACAGGTAAAAACAGTAGCAGTACAGAGTAAAGTGTCACAGCTGCAGAGAAAGTGCAGTGCAATAAGGTGCAAGGTCACAACAAGGTAGATCGTGAGGTCATAGTTCATCTCAATGTATAAGGGAACCATTCAATAGTTTTATCACAGTGGGATAGAAGCTGTCCTTAAGTCTGGCAGCACGTGCCCTTAGGCACCTGTATCTTCTACCTGATGGAAGAGGAGAGAAGAGAGAATGTCCCGGGTGGGTGGGGTCTTTGATTATGCTGGCTGCTACACCTAGACAACGAGAGGTAAAGACAGAGTCTAAGGAGGGGAGGCTGGTGTCCATGATGCGCTGGGCTCTGTCCACAACTCTCTGCAGCTTCTTGTGGTCCTGGGCAGAGCAGTTGCCATACCAAGCCATGATACATCCAGATAGGATGCCTTCTATGGTGTATTGGTAAAAGTTGGTGAGAGACAAAAGGGACAAACCAAATTTCTTTAGCCTCCTGAGGAAGTAGAGGCACTGGTGAGCTTTCTTGGCTGTGGCATCTATGTGATTTGACCAGGACAGGCTGTTGGTGATGTTCACACCCAGGAACTTGAAGCCGTCAACCCTCTCGACCTCAGCATCATTGATGTAGACAGGTGCATGTACACCGCCCCCTTTCCTGAAGTCAATGACCAGCTCTTTTGTTTTGTTGACATTGAGGGAAAGGTTGTTGTCATGACACCATTCCACTAAGCTCTCTATCTCCTTCCTGTACTCTGACTCATCGCTGTTTCGTGGAGGAAAGGAATTGTCGATGTTTCAGGTCGAAACCCTTGTGCAGGGTTTTGACCTGAATCATCATCAGTTCCTTTCCTCCCACAGATGCTGTTCAACCCGCTGAGTTCTTCCAGCAGATTGTTTATTGCACCAGATTCCAGCATCTGCAGTCTCTTGTGTCCCCTGATTATCTACCTTATCTATACCTCTTATAATTTTATAAACTTCTATCAGGTTGTCCACCAGCCTCCAACATTCCAGAGAAAACAATCCAAGTTTGTCCAGCCTCTCCTTCTAGCTATTAATCTTCAATCAAGGCAACATCCTGGTGAACTTCTTCTGTACATTCTCTAAAGCCTCCACATCCTTCCTATAGTGTTACAATGAGAAATGAATGCAGGACACCAAATGTGGCCTAACCAAGTTGGAACATGACTTGCTAACTTTTGTATTCAATGCCCCGACTAATGAAGGCATGCTTGTCATTGGCCTTCATTACCACCCTATCTACTTACGTTACCACTTTTGGTGAGCTGTGGACTTGGACCTCATGATCCCTCTGTACGTCAATGCCATTTACTGTGTACTTTCCTCTTGCATTTGACCTTCCAAAGTGCATTGCATCAAACTTGTCCAAATGAAACTCCATCTGCCATTTCTTTGCCCATCTGATCTATATCCTGTTGTATCCTTTGACAACCTTCCTCACTATCCACAGCTCCACCAATGTTTGTGTCGTCTACAAACGTACTAATCAGCACCTGCCTTTCTAAGTGAACATAAATCCTGTCTCTTTGAATTTTTTCCCAACTATTTCCTGACTACTGATACAAGACTGGCAGTGCCGGACAGGTTGATCTTCTGGATTATTGAATATTATTCCAATTAATACCCCAGCACACTTCAATTTTTTTTTGTGTGTTACGTGGTATTAGAATATATTTCCCAGTGAACCCGGTGAATTTCAAATGAGAATAGGAACTGGGGCCCCAGTAGTTTCAGGGGATGTGGGAACTGGGGCCCCAATAAGTTTCAGGGAATGTGGGAACTGAGGCACGATGAGTTTCAGGGGATGTGGGAACTGGGGCCCCAATAAGTTTCAGGGGATCTGGGAATTGGGGCCCCATGAGTTTCCATAGAACCATAGAACAGTACAGCACAATACAGGCCCTTCAGCCCACAATGTTGTGCCGAACTTTTAAACTTCGCCAAAGACTATCTAACCCCTTCTTCCCACATATCCCCCTACTTTAAATTCCTCCATATACTTATCAAACAACCTCTTGAATTTGACCAATGTGCCTGCTTCCACCACCGCCCCAGGCAGCGCATTCCATGCCCCAACCACTCTCTGGGTAAAAAACCTTCCTCTGATATCTCCTTTGAATTTCCCACCCATTACTTTAAAGCCATGCCCTCTTGTATTGACCATTGGTGCCCTGGGAAAGAGGCGCTGGCTGTCCACTCTATCTATTCCTCTTAATATTTTGTATACCTCTATCATGTCTCCCCTCATCCTCCTTCTCTCCAAAGAATAAAGCTCTAGCTCCCTTAGTCTCTCCTCATAATGCATACTCTTCAAACCAGGCAGCATCCTGGTAAATCTCCTCTGCACCCTTTCCAACGCTTCCACATCCTTCCTATAATGAGGCGACCAGAACTGGACACAGTACTCCAAGTGTGGTCTAACCAGAGTTTTGTAGAGCTGCATCATTACCTCGCGGCTCTTAATCTCAATCCCACGATTTATGAATGCAAACATCCCATAAGCTTTCTTAACTACCCTATCCACCTGTGAGGCAACTTTCAGTGATCTGTGGATATGAACCCCCCAGATCCCTCTGCTACTCCACACTACCCAGAATCCTGCCATTAACTTTGTATTCCACCTTGGAGTTTGTCCTTCCAAAGTGTGCCACCTCACACTTCTCCGGATTGAACGCCATCTGCCACCTCTCAGCCCAGCTCTGCATCCTATCAATATCCCTCTGCAATCTTTGGCTGTTCTCTACACGATCCACAACACCACTGACCTTTGTGTCATCTGCAAACTTGCCAACCCACCCTTCTACCCCCTCATCCAAGTCAATAATAAAAATCACGAAAAGTAGCGGTCCCAGAACCGATCCTTGTGGGACACTGCTAGTCACAGCCCTCCAATCTGAATGCACTCCCTCCGCCACAACCCTCTGCTTTCTACATGCAAGCCAATTTTGAATTTACACGGCCAAGCCTCCCTGGATCCCATGCCCTCTGACCTTCTGATGAAGCCTACCATGAGGAACCTTGTCAAATGCCTTACTAAATTCCATGTAGACCACATCAACTGCACTACCCTCATCAATCTGCCTGGTCACCTCCTCAAAGAACCCTATCAGGCTTGTGAGACATGATCCGCCCTTCACAAAGCCATGCTGGCTGTCCCAAATCAGACCATGATTCTCTAAATGCTCATAGATCCCATCTCTAAGAATCCTTTTCAACAGCTTGCCCACCACAGATGTAAGGCTCGTTGGTCTATAGTTCCCTGCACTATCCCTACTACCTTTTTTGAATAAGGGGACAACATTTGCCACCCTCCAATCCTCTGGTACCATTCCCGTGGACAACGAGTACTCAAAGATCCTAGCCAACGGTTCAGCAATCTCCTCCCTCACCTCGCAGAGCAGCCTGGGGAATATTCCATCAGGCCCTGGGGACTTATATGTCCCAATATTTTCTAACAGCTCCAACACATCCTCTCTCTTGATATCTACATGCTCTAGAACATTAACCTTACCAACACTGAAGACAAGTATTCATTGAGAACCTCACCTACTTCCACAGCTTCCAGGCACATCTTCCCACCTTTGTCTCTACTCGGTCCTACCTTTAGTGTCATCATCCTTCTGCTCTTTACACAAGTGAAAAAAGCCTTCAGATTTTCCTTAACCCTACTCGCCAAGGCCTTTTCATGTCCCCTTCTTGCTCTCCTCAGCCCCTCGTTAAGTTCCTTCCTTGCTACCCTATATTTCTCATGAGCCCTATCTGATCCTTGCTGCCTACATCTTATGTATGCTGCCTTCTTCCTCCTAACTAGTTGTTCCACCTCTGTTGTCACCCATGGTTCCTTCACCCTGCCATTCTTTCTCTGCCTCACCGGGACAAATTTATCCCTAACATTCTGCAAGAGATCCCTGAACAATGACCACATCTCCAGAGTACATTTCCCTTCAAAAATGTCATCCCAATTTACTCTCGCAAGTTCTAGCCTTATAGCCTCGTAATTTGCCCTTCCCCAATTAAATATCTTCCTGTCCTCTTTGTTCCTATCCTTGTCCATGATGATGGTAAAGGTTATGGAGTGGTGGTCACTGTCCCCCAAATGCTCACCCACTGAGATATCTGTCACCTGACCCGGTTCATTACCTAATACTAGATCTAACATGGCATTCCCTCTAGTCGGCCTGTCAACATACTGTGACAGGAATCAGTTCTGGACACACTTTACAAACTCTGCCCCATCTAAACCTTTGGCACTAAGCAGGTGCCAATCGATATTTGGGAAGTTGAAGTCTCCCATGATAACAACCCTGTTATCCTTGCACCTTTCCAAAACCTGCCTCCCAATCTGCTCCTCAGTATCTCTGCTGCTACCAGGGGGCCTATAGAATACTCCCGGTAGAGTAACTGCTCCTTTCTTGTTCCTAACTTCCACCCATACTGACTCTAGAGAGGATCCTGCTACATTATCCACTCCTTCTGCAGCTGTAATAGTATCCCTGACCAGTAACACCACCCCTTTTTCTCCCCTCCCCCCCATCCCTTTTAAAACACTGAAATCCAGGAATATTCAATATCCATTCCTGCCCTGGTGACAGACAAGTCTCTGCAAGAGCCACAATATCGTAGTCCTATGTACTTATCCAAGCTCTCAGTTTATCACCCTTATTCCTGATACTTATTGCATTTAAGTAAATGTTCTTTAGTCCATCCACCTTTCTACTTTTATACCCTGTACTCTGCTTCTCCTTCCCCAAAGGCTCTCTATATGTTCAATCTGACTTTACCCCATGCATTTCTTCCACTGACCTACCCCTCTGGTTCCCATCCCCCTTGCAAACTAGTTTAAATCCTCCCGAACCACACTAGCAAACCTACCTGCCAGGATATTGGTCCCCCTCGGGTTCAGGTGTAACCCGTCCACTCTGTACAGGTCCCACCTTCCACAGAAGAGATCAAATGAACGAAAAATCTAAAAGCTTACTCCCATGAGTTTCAGGGGAAGTGGAAACTGGGGTCCCATGAGTTTCAGGGGAGCACTGGAACAACAACCCTAGTGAGTTTCAGGGCAGGATGTGAAAAATCACCTGTGAGCTAAATGCCAAACCATTGAGATTTCCAATAGTCAGATAGAAGATTATCGGAATTTTCCTGTATTTGGATTTTTAGACCGTCTTGAATAAAGTCCACAATAAGAGTTATGCAAAATTAAAGCACTTGGGAATATATTGGCATGGATTGAATATCGGTTGACAGACAAAACAAATAACAGGAATAAATGGGTCTTTTCCTGGTGCCAGGCAGTGACTAGTGGGTGCAGCAGGGTTCAGTGTTTGGGCACCAGCTTTACACAATATATATTAATGCCTTGGATGAGGGAACCAAATACGATATTTCTAAATTTGCCGATGACACAAAGCTGGATGGGATTGAGAGTTGTGAGGAGGATGCGGTTTGGAAGAGTGGACAAATACATGGCAGGTGCTGTATAATGTCAGTAAATGTGAAGTCACTCTCTTTGGTAGGAAAAACAGTAAGGCAGAGTATTGCTTAAATGGTGAGAGATTGGGAAATGTTGATGTGTAAAGAGATGGGTGTTCTTCTGCACCAATATCTGGAAGCAAACTGCAGCTGCAGCAAGTAGTTAAGAAGACAAATGGTATGTTGGCTTTCATGCAAGAGACTTTGAATGCAAGGGCAGGGGTATTGTATTGCAATTACATTAGGCCTTGGTGAGATCATATCTGGGTATAGTGTGCAGTTTTGGTCTTATCTAGGAATGAATATTCTTGCCTTAGAGAGGATGCAACAAATGTTCACCGGACCCACTCCTGGGATAACAGTAACATTACATGAGGAAAGATTAGATTGACTAGGCCTATATTTGCTAGAGTTCAGAAGAACAGAAGATCTCATTGAAACACACATTTTGACAAGGCTTGAAAGGCTAGAGACACAAGAGACTACAGATGTTAGATTCTGGGGCAGCAAAGAATCTGCTGGAGGAACTCAGCAGGTTGAGCAGCATCTGATGGGGTGGTGGTGGTGGAGGGGGGGAGGAACTATCGACATTTTGGGTTGAAAACCTGCATCAGGACTGATGTTGCTTGACCCGCTGATTTCCTCCAACAGATTGTTGCTTGACAGGTTGGATGCAGGGAGGATATTACTCTGGGGAATCTAGGGCCAGGAGTCACATTCCCCAGTACGATAAAATGGATTCTTAATTTCACAATCTACCTCGTTATGACATTGCACCTTATTGTCTACCTGCACTGCCCTTTCTCTGTAACTGTAACACATTATTCTGCACTCTGTTATTGTTTTACCTTGTACTACCTCAATGCACTGTTGTAATGAATTGATCTGTATGAACGGTATGCAAGACAAGTTTTTCACTGTACCTCAGTACATGTGACAATAATAGACCAATTTACCAATTTAAATTTACCAATATCAGGTAAGGTATCTGAGGCAAAGCTGAAGAGAAATTTCTTCACTCAGAGAATGGTGAACCTGTAGAATTCTCCACTGCAGAAGACTGTTGAGATGAAGTTGCTGAATATATTGATGGATTTCTAGACACAAAAGATAAATGGGAGTACGGGGAAAACATGGGAATTTGGTATTAAAATAGAACATCTGCCATCATCCTCTATTTCAACACCAAGCACAAAAGGTCGATTGCCTTATTCCTGCTCTATTTTTCTATGTTTCCACGTGCCAACACTGTAAAGAAGTCTTTCCATATTGTTGCAGATTTACAACACAGAGCTGGAGAAGCAATTCAATTTTCAAGATTGGCTTTTTATCTTCCCTCTGTACCGGGGTAAAGCCAATGAAGATGAGTTCGAAGAAAATGCCGATGATCGAATTATGGGCAAATGCAAGGTCAGCTTAAACGCCTTTATGTAATCTCTTGCTTACAGTGTCCTTTATGAACTAATACAAAACACATGGAGTTTCCTTTTATTAGGATAAAGGTTAAGAGAATGTGAAAGAAAAGTTTTAGCAAGACTTCAGACAAGGATTCACATGCAAGCTTGGCAAAAAAGATAAAAGCCCTATGGAATCTGAAGGAGAGTTACAAATTGGCTCTCAGATTGGTTCAGTGGCAAAAAGCAAAGGTGCAAGATTGTTGGGTATCTTTGTGACTGGAAGGCTGTTACTTGAAGGAGTAGGACCATAGGAGCCAGTATCCAGACCTGTGCAGTTTGTAGAGAATATCAATGATTAACTTAAATACAGGGGATCTGATAAAGATGTTTACAGAAGATATTCGAAATATTGCTAACATGAAAGGGAAACCCTTAGATTGCAGGAATAAATTGATGATCTGTTTAATTGGGCAGTAATGTGACAAATGGAAGTTAGCCATAATGGATATGTGATTGCATGGTGACCAAGGTTTCTAATTAAGTATTCCGGGATATTTATGCTTTAGAAGAGACACATGAAATGAAAAAGGAGGATGGGTAGCCCCTTAATAAAGGTTGGGATAAAGGCTGTAGACAGAAAAGATCTTAGTTTGGAAATGCAAACAATCAGTTCATGTGGAGCTAATAAACAGCCAGGGCAGAAAACATTGGTGGGAGTTGTCTGTAGGCCTCCAAACCACAGTGGAAATGTAGGGCAGAGTATAAATAAGGACATCAGAAGTCTGTGTAGCAAGTGTAGTACAATAATCACTTTAATCTACATTGATTGGGAAAACTAAATTAGCAGTAAGATCAGAATCAGGTTTATTATCACTGACATATGTTATGAAATTTGTTGTTCTGCAGCAGCAGTACAGTGCAATACATAAAAATTACTATAAGTTACAAAAACAAGTAGTGCAAAAGAGGAATGATGAGGTAGTGTTCATGGACCGTTCAGAAATCTGATGGCAGAGGGGAAGAAGCTGTTCCTAAAATGTTGAGTGTGGGTCTTCAGACTCGTGTATCTCCTCCCTGATGGTAGTAACAAGAAGAGGGCATGTCCCTCTTCTGGTGAGGGTTTTAATGATGTATGGTGCCTTCTTGAGGCAGCGCCTCTTGAAGATGTCCTCAATGGTGGAGAGGGTTGTGCCCGTGATGGAGCTGGCTGAGTCTACAACCCCCTTCAACCTTTTTCAATCCTGTGCATTGGAGTCTCCATACTAGGCAGTGAAGCAACCAGTCAGAATGCTCTCCATCATACATCTGTAGAAATTTTCAAGAGGCTTTGGTGACATAAGATAAGATAAGATTTCTTTATTAGTCACATGTACATCGAAACACACAGTGAAATGCATCTTTTGCGTAGAATGTTCTGGCAGCAGCCCGCAAGTGTCGCCACGCTTCCGGCGCCAACATAGCATGCCCACAACTTCCTAACCCGTACGTCTTTGGAATGTGGGAGGAAATCGGAGCACCCAGAGGAAACCCACACAGACATGGGGAGAATGTACAAACTCCTTACAGACAGCAGCAGGAATTGAACCCTGGTCGCTGGCGCTGTAATAGCATTAGGCTAAACGCTACACTACCGTGCCTGCCATACCAAGTCTCCTCAAACTCCTGATGAAATAGAGCTGCTGACGTGCCTTCTTCATGATTGCATCAATGTGTTGGGCCCAAGGTAGATCCTCCGAGATGTTGACACCCAGGAACTTGAAGCTGCTCACCCTTTCCACTGCTGACCCCTCAATGAGGACTGGTGTGTGTTCTCCCGACTTCCCCTTCCTGAAGTCCATAATCAATTCCTTGGTCTTGCTGATGCTGAGTGTGAGCTTGTTGTTGCAACACCACTCAATCAGCCAATCTATCTCACTCTTTACACCTCCTCGTCGCCATCTGAGATTCCGCCAACAACAGTGGTGTTATCAGTGAATTTATAGATGGCGTTTGAAACCCAAATCATGAAGAACATAGAACATATAACAGTACAATACAGGAACAGTCCCTTCGGCCCACGATGTAGTTATGCTAATGTTAGCTAATCCCGTTTGCCAGGACATGGGCCATATCCCTCCTTTTTCTGTATATTCATGTACCTATCTAAGAGCCTCTTAAACATCTCTATCATATCTGCCTTCACCACCGCCCCTGGCAGCACATTCTAGGCACCCAGCACTCTCTGTGTAAAATAAACTGCCCCACACATCTCCATGTTGTATTACTCTATGTATGTAGCTGGTCAAGATAATCATAGAGTCATACAGCATGGAAACAAGACCTTGGGCCCAACTCATCCGTGCCGACCAAGGTATTCAGCTAAGCTAGTCCAATTTACCTACATTTGGCCCATATCCCTCTAAACCTTTCCTATCCATGTACTTATCCAAATGTCTTTTAAATGTTTTTTTATTGCACCTGCCTCAACCACTTCCTCTGGCAGCTCATTCCATACATCCACCAGCATCTGTGTGAAGAAGTTGCCTTCAGGTCCCTTTTTAAATCTTTCCCCTGTCACCTTAAATCTGTGACCTCTAGTTTTTGGTTCCTTTTCCCTGGGAAAAAGACTGTGTGCATTCACACAATCTGCTGGAGAAATTCAGCAGGTCAAGCAGCATCTGTGGGAGGAAAGAAATTGTTGATGTTTCAGGTCGAAACCCAGCATCAGGTCCTGCAGCAGGTTGTTTGTTGCTCCAGATTCCACCATCTGCAGTCTCTTGTGTCTCCTGAGTGCATTCAAGTCACCCCTCAGTTTCCTACATTCCAAGGCATAAAGTCCTAGCCTGCTCAACCTCTCCATGTAACTCAGCCCCTCGAGTCCTGGCTACACTCTCGTAAATCATCTTTGCACTCTTTCCAGCTTAACGACATCTTTCCAATACAGAGTGGCCTGACCAATGTCTTATACAACTGCAGGATAACGCCCCAACTCCTATACTCAGTGCCCTGACTGATGAAGGCCAGAGTTCCAAACGCCTTCTTCACCACCTTGTCTACCTGTGACGCCACTTTCAGCGAACCATGTACTTGTACTCCTAGGTCCTTCTGTTCCACAACACTCCCCAGAGCCGTACCATTTACCGTATAAGTCCTACCCTGGTCTGATTTCCCAAATTGCAATATCTCATACTTATCTGAATTGAAAGCCATTTGCCATTCCTCAGCCCACCTACCTACCTAATCAAGATTCCCCTGTAATTTTTGATGCCACCTATTTTAATATCATTCACAAACTTACTAACCATGCCTTGTACATTCTCATCCAAATCATTAATATAAATAACAAACAAGAAAGGTTCCAGCATCGATCCCTGTGGCACACCGCTAGTCACAGGCCTCCACTCTGAGAAACAACCTTCCACCATCACCCTCAGCTTCCCACCATCAAGCCAATTACGAATCCAGTTAGCCATTTCTCCCTGGATCCCATGCGATCTAACCTTGCAGACTAGCCTGCCATCCAGGACCTTGTCAAAAACCTTGCTAAAGTCCATGTAGACAATGTCAACTGCCTCGTATGCATTTGTTCTCTTGGTTACCCCTTCAAAGAACTCTAACAGATTTGTCAGACACGATGTCGCATGTATAAAGATGTGCTGAGTAACCTTGTCCATGCAAGTGCTGGTAGATCCTGTCCCTCAGAATCCCACCACTAATGTTAGGCTCACCTGACTTGTTCCCTGGCTTGTCTTTGCTGCCCTTCTTAAATAACAGCATAACTTTAGCCACCCTCCAGTCTTCCAGAACTTCACCTGTGGCTCAAGATGAAGCAAATATCTCTATGAGGGCCTCTGCAGTTTTCTCCCTAGCTACCCACAAGGTCTAAGAATACACTTGCTCAGGCCCGGGGATTTATCCATCTAGTGTACTTTAAGGCTGCAAATGCCTCCTCCTTGGTAACTCACATGTGGTTCAAGACATCACAACTCATTTGCCTCAATTCCTTAGCATCCATCATTTTCTCCCTAATAAAATCTGATGAGAACTGCTCATTAAAAATCTTGCCCATCTAATGTGGCTAGACGCATAAGGTGGCCATGCCATTCTTTTACTCTTTATACATCTGTAGAATCTCTTGAGATTTTCCTTAACCTTGCCTGCCAGATCCATCTCATGACCTCTCTTTGCCCTTCTGATTTCCCTCTTAAGGGTACTCCTGCACTTCTTGTACACAGCAATGTGCTTGTTCCTGATTGCTTAACTCACTGTATGCCTCCTTTTTTTCTGACCAGACCCTCAACATCTCTTGTCAACCATGCTTCCTTAAACTTGCCAGCCTTGCCCTTCACCCTAACAGAAACATGCTTCCCCTGGACTCTTGCCAGTCATCCCTCTACCTGCAAACAGTCTCACCCAATCTACCTCTGCAGGATCCCATCTAATGCCTCCAAAATTAACCCTGCCCCAGTTTAGGATGCTAACCTGTGGACCCATCTATCTATCTTCATTAGGGACATTTAAGAGACTCTTAGATAGACATGAATAATAGAGAAATGGGGAGCAGGATAAAATGTTGGCACAACATTGTGGGCCGAAGGGCCTATACTGTGCTGTAGTGTTCTATGTTCTATAATTATTTTAAAACAAATAGAATTATGGTCACTGGTCCCAAAGTACTCCTTAACTGACACTTCAGTCACTTGCCCTACCTCATTCCCTAAGAGGACATCTAGTATTGGGCCCTCAATATACTGATTAAGGAAATTTTCTTGGACACATTTAACAAATTCCACCCTGCCAAAGCCCTTTGCACTATGGGTGACCAATCAATATTAGAGAAGTTGAAATCTCCCACTAATACTCCTCTAATATTCTTACAGCTATCTGCATTCTCCCTACACATCTGCTCCTCTAAATCCCACTGACTACTGGGGGGTCTATAATACTGTCCCATAAAAGTGGTAATCCCCTTCTTCTAAGTTCTACCCATATGGCATCACTGGACAATTCTCCAAGAATACTCTCTCTAAACACTGTTGTTATGTCCTCCCTTAAAGTCAATTCCCTCTCCTCTCTTACCTGTACCTCTGTCATGCCTGTAGCATCTGCATCTTGGAACATTGAGCTGCCAGTCCTGATCTCTCAGCCATGTTTCTGTTATGGCTATAATATCCCAGTCCCCAGACCCATTCCACGCCCCATATTCATCCACCTTATCTGTTAAGCCTATTTCATTGAAATAAATGCAGTTTAAACCAGCAGTTTAAACCCTCTCTCTTTGCCATGCTCCTGGCTATCCTGTCTACTAAACTAGCTTTCGTTGACTGCAATGTTTGCCCCCTGGATTACTCCCAGTTACACATGCTAGTGAGGGAAGAAATAGAAATATAGGCCAGATGAATGCGTGGCTGAAGAGCTGGTGTAGGGGACAGAAATTCACGTTCTTGGATCATTGGGATCTCTTCTGGGGCAGTGGTGACCTGTATAAGAGGGATGGATTACACCTGAACTGGAGGGGGCTAATATCCTGGGAATGAGATTTGCTAGTGCTACTTGGGAGGAGTTAAACTAGGTTGGCAGCGTGGTGGGAACCTGAGCAGTAGGAGGCCGATGTCAGAGAAAAATACTGTAGTCAATGAGAGAAAGTGGTTGAGGCAGGTACAATAATGGCATTTAAAAGACAGTTGGATAACTACATAGATTGGAGGGATTTAGAGATATATGGGCCAAACACGGGCAAATGGTACTCGCTTGGTGGGCCCCATGGTGGGCAGGTTCATGTTGGGCCAAAGGGTATGTTTCCATGCTGTATTACTCTATGACTCTACCATATTGATCAATTAGTAAAATGGACAGAGCAAAGGCAGATGTCTAAGGAACCCTGAAGGTGGCAGCAGAGGTAGATAAACTGGTGAAGAAGGCTAGAACACTTGGAGTATTATATGCAGTTGTAGTTGCCCCATTACAGGAAGGATGTGGAGGCTTTGGAGAGAGTTCAAAATCGATCTACCAGGATGCTGTCTAGATTAGAGGATACTAGCTCTAAGGAGAGGTTGGACAAACATGGATTGTTTTCTCTGGAGCGTCGGAGGCTTAGGGGAGACCTGATGAAGTTTATAAAATTATGAGAGGCATAGTGGATAGAGTAGATCACCAGAATCTTTCTCCCAGGGTAGAAATATCGAATATTAATGGGCATAGCTTTAAGGTGAGAGGGGGAAAGTTTAAAGGGGATGTGCGGAGCATTTTTTATTACACAGAGAGTGATGGGTGCCTAGAACGTGCTACCAGGGGTGGTGGTAGAAGTAGGTACGATAGTGGCATTCAAGAGGCTTTTAGGTAGGCACATGAATATGCAGAGAATGGAGGGATATGGATCCTAGGCAGGCAGAAGAGATTTAGTTTAATTTGGCATCGTGTTCAGCGCAGACATTGTGTTCCTGTGTTATGTTCTATGAGTTAAATTCCCTTTGCTCTTTCCCCTTAGCCCTGCAAATATTTGTTTGCAAATATTTATCTAATTTTTGTTTGAAAGTCAAAGTTGAACCTTGAACCTGCATTTATCACTTCTAGGCTGTGCATTCCAAAGCATAACAATTATGCCGCAGAAATAGGTCTTTACTTACGTCTTGCCCCACCACTCCCAACACAATGCCTTTTACCCATTACTGTACATCTACGTCCACTGGTACTTCAACCCTCCTCTGATGGAGACAGTTTCTATTTCACAACAGTCACAGAATTACAGCAAAGTAGGGAAAAATTCAACCCATTGGGTCTATACTGGCAGTGTGCAAGGGCAACCTGGCTAATCCCACTTCCTGCCTTCTCCCCAAATTTTGTAGATTCTTTCCTTTCAAGTACTTACAGAACGTAGAATGTTACAGCACAGTGCAGGTCCTTCAGCCCCCGATGACGTGTGAGGATTTTAACCTGCTCTAAGATCTATCTAACCCTTCCCACCCACACAGCCCCCCATTTTTCTATCAGTCATGTGTCTATCTAAGAGTCTCTTAAGTGTCCCTAATGTATCTGCCTCCACCACCTCTAGCGGCAGTGCGTTCCACGCACCCACCACTCTCTGTGTAAACAAAACTTACCCCTGACATTCCCCCCATACCTTCCTTCAATCACCTTATAATTATGCCCCCTCGTGTTAATCATCTCACTTTTGAATGGTACAATTGAACGTGCTTCCATTTGTGTCCCTGACAGTGCATTCCATGAAAATGCTTTTGCTCGTTGGTTTTTTGTCAATTATCTTCATTCTGCATTTTCTGGTTCTTGATCCTTCTGGCAGTGGGAAGAGTTTTTCTCTTCATTTATTTTGTCTCACTGACACCTCTAGGCCTTCCCTCTCTTGCTCTCAACAATGAAGAAGGCGTGTGGGATTTTTGCCTTCATCCAGCCATGGCATGGAATATAAGAGCTGGGATGTCTTGTAGCAACTTTATAAAAAAAATTGGTTAGACCACACTTCTGGAAGAATGTGGTTGCACTGGAGAGAGTGCAGAGGTGATTCACCAGGATGCTGCCTGGACTGGAACTTCTCAGTTATAAAAAGAGATTGGATAGGCTGAGTTTATTTTCCCTGAAACAGAAGAAACTGAGTGGTGACCTGATAGAGGTATACAAAATTATGAGGGGGACAGATAATTTAGATACAAAGAACCCCTTGATGATGGTTATACAACAAGAGGGCACAGGTTTAAGGTGAGAAGTAGAAGATTTAGAGAGGATCTGAGCAGAAATGTTTTCACACAGAGAGTGGTTGGAGTCTGGACTGTGCTTCCTGAGGTCATGGTGGAGACAGAGACTCTCACAATATTTAAGAAGAGTCTAGACAAGCACTTGAATCACCAAAGCATAGAAGGGTATGGACCTAATGTTGGGAAACAGAATTAGTTTAGATGGGGGTAATGAATGGGTGTGGTGAGCTAAAGGGGCTGTTTCCGTGCTGTACGGCCCTATGACTCTATGATCTATGATCCAACCCCTGATAAACTCTACTATACACCCTCCTCCAGTTCACGAAACTCCACTATACACCGTCCTCCAGTTCAAGAAACAATTTTGCATTACAACTCTTCTACCTGAGACAATTTTCTGTACATTCTGCAATAGCCTCATTTATTTCATTGCCAACGGTCTTGATGATAATTCTATTCGGGGCACCTTGTAAATGCTTTTTGGAAATTCACATATACCATATCATCAGCATTTCTCTTATCAAACCCCTCTGTTACTTCTTCCAAAAAATATCTCTTTATCACAATACTTGGACACAATTTTCCTTTAACAGAACTGTGCTGGTTTCCTTTAATTACAAGTGACTGATATTTCTGTTCCTTATTATTACCATAGAACCATAGAACAGTACAGCACAATACAGGCCCTTCGGCCCACAATGTTGTGCCAACCTTTAAACCTTGCCTAAGACTATCTAACTCCTTCCTCCCACATATCCCCCTATTTTAAATTCCTCCATATGCTTATCTAACAATCTCTTGAATTTGACCAATGTACCTGCCTCCACCACAACCCCAGACAGCACATTCCATGCCCCAACCACTCCCTGAGTAAAAAACCTCCCTCTGATATCTCCCTTGAACTTCCCACCCATTAATTTAAAGCCATGCCCTCTTGTGTTGAGCATTGGCACCCTGGGAAAGAGGCGCTGGCTGTCTACTCTATCTATTCCTCTTAATATTTTGTATACCTCTATCATGTCTCCCCTCATCCTCCTTCTCTCCAAAGAGTAAAGTTCTAGCTCCTTTAGTCTTTCCTCATAATGCATACTCTCCAAACCAGGCAGCATCCTGGTATATCTCCTCTGCACCCTTTCCAATGCTTCCACATCCTTCCTATAATGAGGCGACCAGAACTGGACACAGTACTCCAAGTGTAAACTTGCCAACCCACCCTTCTACCCCCTCATCAAAGTCATTAATAAAAATCACGAAAAGCAGATGTCCCAGAACCGATCCGACACTGCTAGTCACAGCCCTCCAATCTGAATGCACTCCCACCTTTGTCTCTAATCAGTCCAACCTTTACTCTCGTCATCCTTCTGCTCCTTACACAAGTGAAAAAAGCCTTGGGATTTTCCTTAACCCTACTCGCCAAGGCCTTTTCATGTCCCCTTCCTGCTCTCCTCAGCCCCTTGTTAAATTCCTTCCTTGCTACCCTATATTTCTCATGAGCCCTATCTGATCCTTGCTGCCTACATCTTATGTATGCTGCCTGCTTCCTCCTAATTAGTTGTTCCACCTCTGTTGTCACCCACGGTTCCTTCACCCTGCCATTCTTTCTTTGCCTCACTGGGACAAATTTATCCCTAACATTCTGCAAGAGATCTGTCACGAACCAGCAACAAAAGAAACACACTGAGCATGATTTAGTGTTAAAAACTATTTTATTAATTACTACTTATGATACTACGTAAAATAAAAGTAAAAATGTTAGTATGTTAGAATTCAAAAATGTTAAACCTCGAACGTTAACCCCAAAACTGAACTCGCCCTGTGTGTGTGTGTGACAAAGTCCCAAACTCCAAGTTCCGGAATGGTTCTTAAAGTTCAGTTCTGCAAGCCATAAGGTGAAACATGAGCAAGGGCTTCTTCAACAAGCACTGTTGTCAGAAGATAAGATGTAGATGTAGAAAAACATAGAGAGAGTACATACGAAATCCAAATGTTCCACGATGGAACCCAAACGACACTTCAGTGTTTACTCGGTAGTGACTTCCTCACCCCGAAAGCATCCGAACCGTGGTCGTCCACACACAAATACCTCTTTCCTTCTACAGGTCAGCAACAAAGTGAACTCCACCGGATTACTTCCAACTTCCATACATGGATTTCTATGGCAAACACAGTTATTGTTTCTCATCCATCGATAGAGAAAACAAGCAGGCTGGTGTCTCTCTCCCTTCTCTCTCTCTCTCCTTCTTCTTCTTCTTCTGACTTCTTCAACAACGTCATTACGTCCTTTAGCTTCTATTGACGTAAGCACGCCCCACACACATACACACACACTCTCTATCTTAAAGGGACTTTCACTGAGTCCGTAACAGATCCCTGAACAATGACCACATCTCCAGAGCACATTTCCCTTCAAAAATGTCATCCCAATTTACTCTCGCAAGTTCTAGCCTTATCGCCTCATACTTTGCCCTTCCCCAATTAAATACCTTCCTGTCCTCTTTGCTCCTATCCTTGTCCATGACAATGCTAAAGGTTAGGGAGCGGTGGTCACTGTCCCCCAAATGCTTACCCACTGAGAGTCTGAAAATTCTGTTCCTAGAATTTTCCTCAGAATCACAATTAAACTGACTGCTGTGTAGTTATACACACAAAATGCTGGAGGAACTCAGCAGGTCAGACAACATCTCTGGAGGGAAATAAGCAATCGATGTTTCTGGTCAAGACCCTTCATCAGCGTGTAGTTACTTGGTTTACTCCTACTTGCCTTTTTAAACAAGGGTAACATTTGTAGTTTTCCAGTCCTTAAGAACCACCCTGAATCTAAAGGATTGAATGTCCATGGACCTCTGCAGTTGATAATTCCAAAGGTTCTCAAGCCTCTGAGTGAAGAAATTCCCCCTCATCTCCATTTTAAATGGTGTATCCATTATTCTGTTAACAGATAGAAGAATGAGAAGTGATCTATTGAAATACAAAATTCTCCAGGGCGTTGCAGGGTAGATGTGGAGCTGGTGTTTCTCCTGGCTTGGATGTGTAGAACCAGGGGAGAAGAAAGCTAAAAATAATCAACAGATTTCTAAAATAGCCTTTAAAGAAAGCTAGCGGGATTTGGGATGGAATTGTCAAAATTTAAGATATTAAAGCTGAAAAATCAGCCTCCAGTTATTATATGGCCCATTACATACATGTAGTAGTGATGGGACTTATTATGGCTGGAGATTTGAGACTAGTAGTGTTCCTCAGGGATCCATACTGGGACCTCTGCTATTTGTGATATATATAAATGACTTGGATAAAAACATGGATGGATGAGTTAGTAAGTTCGCAGACAATACAAAGTTGGTGGCATTGTGGATAATGTGGAAGATTGTCAAAGGATACAGCGGAAAATAGATCAGTTGCAGATATGTGCGGAGAAGTGGCAGATGGAGTTTAGATCCATCCAAGTGTGAGGTGTTGCACTTTAGCAGATCAAATACAAAGGGACATTACACAGTTAAGGCAGCAGCATTGATGTACAGGGGTTCTTGGGGTCCAAGTCCATAGCTCCCTGAAAGTAGCTGCACAAGTTGATAGGGTATTAAGGTATATGACATGCTTGCCCCATTTTAGGATGGATATGGAGTGTTTGGAGAGGGTGCAGAAGAGGTTTACTAGGCTGCTGCCTGGATTAGAGGGCATGTGCTAGAAGGAGAAGTTAGACAAACTTGGGTTGTTTTCTCTGGAGCGGTGGAGGCTAAGAGGAGACCTAATAGAAATTTATAAGATTATGAGAGCTGTAGATGGAGTAGACAGCCAGTAACTTTTTCCCAAGGTCAAAATGTCTAGTACTAGAGTGCTAGGTGATAGATGCATTTAAGAGGCTCTTAGATAGGCACATGAATATGCAGAGAATGGAGGGATATGGACATGTGTGGGCAGAAGGGACTTGTTTAATTAGGTGTTTAATTCATTCAGCACAATATCATGGATCAAAGGGCCTATTCCTGTGCCATACTGTTCTACGTTCTATGTTCGAACTTGTAGAATTCCCAAACACAACGGAAAAATTCAAAGGACAAATAGCAGACATATCACTAGGACCCAATGATCTACGCTCAAGGGATTTAAAGGAAGTAACTGCAGAGATAGTAGATTGGTTGAAATTTTTCCAAACTCACTAAATTCCAAGAGAGTACTAGAGAATTGGACAACAGCAAGCAGGACTCCCTTGTTCAAAAAGGGAGGAAGACAAAAGATGGGGAACTATAGATCAGTTAGTTTATTGTCTATTGTCGGTAAGATGCTATAGTTAATTATTTAGGGAAGGTGGATGTAATTAAACCTACTCAACATGGTTTTATGAAAGGTAGATCATATTTGACAAATTTGCTTGAATTCTTTGATGATATAACAGGGAGAGTTGATAGAGGGGAACCTGTAGATGTAGTATATTTAGATTTCCAAAAAACATTTAACAAAGTACTGCATAAGAGTCTGGTGCATAAATTACAAGTTCATAGTATTGGAGGTAGTGTGTCAGCATGGATTGAAAGCTGGTTGCCTGAAAGAATAAATGGGTCTTTTTCACGTTGGAAGGATGTAACTAGTGGAGTACCCCGGAGATCAGTCCTTGGTCCTCAGTTATTTAATATTTGTAGAACGTAGAATAGTATAGAGCAGGCATAGGCCCTTCAGTCCATAATGTCTGTGCTGACCATGAAGCCCATTCAACCTAATCCCTTCTGCCTGCACGTGATCCGTTTAAGATAAAATATTTATTTATTAGTTTCACGTACATCAAAACACACAGTGAAATGCGTCTTTTTGCATTACTGAGAGTGTGCTGGGGATAGCCCGCAAGTGTTGCCACTCTTCCGGCGCCAACATAGCATTGCCACAACCCCTAACCTGTACATCTTTGGAATGTGGGAGGAAACCAGAGCACCCGCAGGAAACCCATGCAGACACGGGGAGAACGTACAAACTCCTTACAGACAGCAGTGGAATTGGACCCGCGTCACTGGTGCTGTAATAGTGTTACGCTAACTGCTACACTACCAAGAAACATAAGGACTTATTTAAAGCTAACCTATTGCCTTTAATTGACCATGTTAAACAATTATTTACTAAATGGTCACCACTGTCTTTATTATTGGTAGGCCGAATTAATGCAGTTAAGATGAATATTTTGCCAAAATTTTTATATTTATTTCAAGCGATTCCAACTTTTGTCCCGAAATCTTTCTTTGACACTATTGATTCTAAAATTCTTTCATATATTTGGCAGAATAAAAACCCAAGGTTAAGTAAGAAATATTTACAAAAACTAAAAAAGGATGGTGGTATGGCCTTGCCTAACTTTAGATTATATTATTGGGCAATTAATATCAGATATTTAATTTTTTTGATACAAGATTCAGATGCAATTCAACGCCCCAAATGGGTATACCTTGAGCACCAATCAATACTTGAATTTTCATTAGTTTCTATTTTAGGAGCTTCACTCCCTTTTGCATGTACCAAATTAAGTAAACATATGATTAACCCAATTGTTAAACATACAATACAAATATGGTTTCAATTTCGTAAATTTTTTGGATTGAATAAATTTAACCTGTCATGTCCCATTCAATCTAATTTTTTCTTTCGTCCATCCAGAGTTGACTCAGCTTTTTCCATATGGAAAAGGAAGGGAATAGTATGTTTTCGTAATTTATTCATTGATAACTGTTTTTCATCTTTTGAACAATTATCTAACAAATACGATTTGCCTAGATCACACTTTTATCGACATTTGCAGATTAGAAATTTTTTAAAAGCTACTATACCCTCTTTTCTGACACCTTATAAAACTGAAATTATGGAAAAAATTTTAGGTCTTAATCCTCAGCAGAAGGGCTTGATAGCAATAATCTATGATTTAATTATGAAAATACGTCCAGAATCACTGGACAAAATTAAGAATGAATGGGAAAGTGAACTCCAGACATCTTTACCTACAGAGACTTGGAAGAAAATTCTTCATTTAGTTAATACATCTTCAATGTGTGCCAGACATTCTTTGATACAGTTTAAGGTAGTTCACAAGACCCATATGTCCAAAGATAAGCTAGCTCGTTTTTATCACCTATAAATCCTATTATGTGACAGATGTAAATCGAATGTAGCTTCTCTGACACATATGTTTTGGTCCTGTCCTCTTTTGGAAAAATATTGGAAAGACATTTTTAACATTATTTCAAATGTATTGAAGATTGATTTACAACCTCACCCTATCACTGTAATTTTTGGATTACCAAGGATAGAGTCTGGCCATTTATCTGCTTCCACTAACTGTATGATTGCCTTTGTTACATTAATGGCCAAATGATCCCTTTTGCTTAAATGGAAGGATCCAATACCCCCTACTACTTTTCAATGGTTCTCTCAAACTATATCATGTTTAAACTTGGAAAAAATTAGGAGTGGTACTGTTGATCCTTAGCTTAAATTTGAAGATATTTGGAGTCCGTTTATTCAATATTTTCACGATATAGATCCCCTTTTAATAACTTTCCAACTTAGAGGAACGGAGTTGACGACATAATATTACTCTGTTTCTATTGAGAAATTTTAGTCCAGTCTTTTTTTGTTTGTTTTTTTTGTTTTTTTTGAAATTTTTCTGTTTAGCTTAGTTTGGTTTGATATATTGTTTATAATTTTTCTTATTGATTTTGTTTATTTTTCTCTTTTTTTATTTATATAATAAACCTTTTTCTTTCTTTTCTTTCATATTATATTCATATACTAAGAGATCATTGGGTCTACAGATTTTTTATATTTTATTGTGCTTTATGATTATCTCTGCCATGATTGATCTCCTGATCTCTTTGTATTACATGTACAGACATTGATGTTATATATTAATCTGTATTAATTTGAAAACTAATAAAAAGATTGAAAAAGAAAGTATTTGATATTTCCACCTGGGAAAAAGACACTGACTCGCTATCTTATCGGTGCCTCTCATAATTTTATATAATTCTATCATCAAGTGCCCCACTCCCTCCAACCTCTGACACTACAGAAGAATCAAACCAAGTTTGTCCAAACTCTCCTTATAGCTAAAACTTTCTAATCCAGGCAACATCCTGGTGAACCTCTTTTGCATCTTCTCCAAAGGCTCCACATGTTTCCTGTAAAGGGGTGAACAGAACTCCACACGGTACTTCAAATGTAGCCTAACCAAAGTTTTATTCAGCTGCAACATGACTTCCCAACTTTTATACTCAATGCCATGACTGATGAAGGCAAGCATGCTGTACACCTACTTTACCGCCGTATCCACTTGTGTTGCCACTTTCAGAAAACTATGGACTTGCACCCCGATCCCTCAATCCTCCAAGGGTCCTGCTATTTACTGTATACTTTCCTCTTACGTTTGACCTCTCAAAGTGCAACACCTCACACCTGTCCAGATTAAACTCCATCTGTCATTTCTCCACCAACCTTCCTCACTATCTATGACTCTGGCAAATTTTTGTGTCATCTGCAAGCTTAGACAACATTTTTGTCCAATAATAATATCACAAAGAACAGAGGTTCCAGAAGATAAAAGTAAATCCTGTAGCTCATTAATTTAGTTTAATTGCATCTATTTTGGTTTTTGCAGGGCTCCCTCCTAATCTACCCAAGCGATGAAGTGGAATCTGATTTTAAGATATTACAGGGTAAACCAACTAACAGACCGGTCAAAGTTCTTGTCAGGGTTTATGTGGTGAAAGTGAGTAAACTTCTTAATATTTTATGGAAATAATCTCTTAGAGACTGTTGTATTGAACTTGTCGTGGTAAGTCTTTTTCACATAATTTCTGTAGTCATTTAATTTTCAGTAAATTTACTAAAAAAGTCTAAAATAGTAAGTTACAAAAGCAAAACATTGTGGAATCTGAAATGTTAACAAAAACCAGAAAGTGCTTGATGTACTCAGCAAGTCAGGTTACATCTGTGAAGAGAGAAGGACTGAACATTTCAGGTTAATGACCTTACATCATAAGATTGTTAGAGATATATGGATTTTAAAATGTCAAGAAATTGTGGAAGGGCAGAGAGAACAAAAGGTGATGAGATGGATGGCAGCAGAAGTTAAAAGTCAAAAGTGTTGAAAGTGCAGGTAATGAAAATGTAGTGTAGGTTTTCTGAAATGACCAGACTTTTTTTTCTTCTCTTTCTTTCCTAGTAGCAGGGACTGAGGATTAAAACTAAGGAAGCCAGGGAAATGGGATGCTCCTCCTGCAGGATGTGGGAGATCAGGGACATTTCCAGTGTCCTCGGTGACTACATCTATGGGATTGCGTCCAGCTGCAGCTCCTGTCTGACCACATAAAGCAGTTGGAGCAACAATTGAACTCACTATGAAGCATTCAGGATGCAGAAAATGTTACAGATAGTACATTCAGCAAGTTGGTCACACCACAGGTACAGAAGGAGAGAAGATGGGTGACCACCAGTAAGAGCAACATTTGCAGGCAGGTTGTGCAGGAGTCTCTGAGGCTATTCCTCTCTCAAACAGGTATACCGTGTTGGATACTGTTGAGATGGATGGCCTCTCAGAGGAAAGCGGCAGCAGCAGTCAGGTTTGTGGCACTATGATTGTCTTTGATGCACAGCAGGGGAGGGAAATGGCTAGGCAAACAGCAGAGGCAGTGGCTTTGTTTGTGAGGGGAATGGACAGGTGCTTCTGAGACCAAGAATGCATATTGGTCTGTGCCTCTCTGGTGCCAGGGTCAGAGATGTCTCGGAGCAGGTACAGAACGTTCTGAAGGAGGAGGGAGAACAGCCAGAAGTTGTTGTACCCATTACCAATTGGTCCTAACAACATAGGTAAAAAGAGGGATGACCTGAATGGAGAGGGTAAATCAATGGGCTGAGCAGGCAGAGGCAGATCAGGGAGCACGAGGGGGCTGGTAGGCTTAACTGCATTTACTTTAATGCAAGGAGCATCACAAATAAATCAGATGAATTTAGAGGGCAATGGGTGGAACAAAGAGAATTTATCTGATAAAGTGAAATCATGTGGCAGATGGATTCAGATTAAGCTACAAATAGTTGTGTAATTTGTTGCCAATGTGGTTCAAACATCCTGGGACATGCCCATTAGGCTGGACTAGATACAGGGAGGAAAAGAAAGTTGGAGAATTCACTATTGAGTCCTGCATGCTGCAGTGTGTCCAGATGGAAGATGAGATGTTGTTCCTCAAGCTTGCATTGGGACTCATTCTAACAGCAGGAAACCACAGACAAAGGTTTCAGAATGGGAGTGGCCTGATTTATTAAAAATGATGGCAGGCAACTGGAAGTTCAGGGTCATTCCTGTGAACTAGGCTCAGGTGGTACACAAAATGATCACCCAGTTGCATTTGTTTATCCAATGTGGGGGACACCGCATTGTGAACAATAAATGCAGTTCACTAGATTGGAAGGAGTGCAAATGCATTGCTGGTTCATTTGGAAAGACTGTTTGGGTCCCTGGATAGTGGGAAGAAGAGAGGTGAAAGGAAGGTATTGCACAGGAAAATGGTGGGTGGAGATGGAAGAACGGAGCAGGGAGTCGGGAAGTGAGCAATCCCTATGAAATGCTGAAAGGGGAGGAGAATGTCTGTCTGGTGGAATCTTATTGGATTTGGCAGAAGTTGTGAAGGATGATTTATTGAATACAGAGACCGGTGGGGCAAAGGTAAGGACCAGGGGAGCTCTGTTCTTGCCCTGTCCATGAGGAGGAGATGGGATAAGAGCAGAGGTGTAAGAAATACAAGATGCAGTTAAGGACTGTTCACTGTGGTAGAGGGGACCCATAGTTAAGGAAGAACAAAGACATTTCAAAGGCATCTGTGCACAATGTCCCATCAATGGAGCAGCTGGGATAGAGATGGAGGAACTCAGAAAATGGAATGGAATCCTGTAAGGCAGGGTGGGAGGAAGTATAGTTGAGGTAATGCAGTGGAAGTCTGAGGGCTTTAGTAGATGTTGGTGTGCCTATCTTTGAGATGGAGAAGGAGAGGTCCAGAAAGGGAAAGGAAGAGTCAGAGTTGGACCATGTTAAGGTGAGAGCAGGGAGGAAATTGGCTCAAAAATGACATTTTCAAGATCTGCATTAGTGTAGGAAATAATGCCTATGCAGTTGTTGATGTATTGGAAAAAGAATTAGGGAAGTTAGCCTGAGTAGGACAAACAGAAAAGGTGGCTATCATGGAGGGATTGTCTACGGAGTCTCTGTGGGTGGACGTTAGGAACAGTAAGGGGTTAATAACTTTATTGGGTGCTTTTTATAGGCCGCCCAATAGTAATAGGGATATCGAGGAGCAGATAGGGAAACAGATCCTGGAAAGGTGTGACAATAACAGAGTTGTCGTGATGGGAGATTTTTAATTTTCCAAATATCGATTGACATCTCCCTAGAGCAAGGGGCTTAGATGGGGTGGAGTTTGTTAGGTATGTTCAGGAAGGTTTCTTGACACAATATGTAGAGAAGCCTACAAGAGGAGAGACTGTATTTGATTTGGTATTGGGAAATGAACCTGGTCAGGTGTCAGATCTCTCAGTGGGAGAGCATTTTGGAAATAGTGATCATAATTCTTTCTCCTTTTCAATAGCATTGGAGAGATAGAGAGGAACAGACAAGTTAGAAAAGCATTTAATTGGAGTAAGGGGAAACTATGAGGCTCTCAGGCAGGAAATTGGAAGCTTAAATTGGGAACAGATGTTCTCAGGGAAAAGTACAGAAGAAATGTGGCAAACATTCAGGGGATATTTGTGTGGAGTTCTGCATAGGTACGTTCCAATGAGATAGGGATGTTATGATAGGGTACAGGAACTGTGGTATTCAAAGGCTGTAATAAATCTAGTCAAAGAGAAAAGAAAAGCTTACAAAAGGTTCATGAGCTAGGTAATGTTAGCGATCTGGAAGAGTATAAGGCTAACAGGAAGGACCTTAAGAAGGAAATTAGGTGAGCCAGAAGGGGCCATGAGAAGGCCTTGGCAGGCAGGATTAAGGAAAACCCCAAGGCATTCTACAGGTATGTGAAGAGCAAGAGGATGGGACATAAAAGAATAGGAACTATCAAGTGTAACAGTGGGAAAGTGTGTATGGATCTGAAGGAAATGGCAGAGGTGCTTAATGAATACTTTACTTCAGTATTCACTATGGAAAAGGATCTTGGTGATTGTAGTGAGGACTTGCAGCAGACTGAAAAGCTTGAGCATGTAGATTTTAAGAAAGAGGATGTGCTGGAGCTTTTGGAAAGCATCAAGTTGGATAGGTCACCGGGACCGGATGGGATGTACCCCAGGCTACTGTGGGAGGCAAGGGAGGAGATTGCTGAGCCTCTGGTGATGATCTTTGCATCAGTAATGGGGACGGGAGAGGTTCCAGAGGATTGGAGGTTTGCAGACGTTTTTCCTTTATTCAAGAAAGGGAGTAGACATAGCCCAGGAAATTAAAGACCAGTGAGTCTTACTTCAGTGGTTGGTAAATTGATGGAGAAGATCCTGAGGGGCAGGATCTATGAACATTTGGAGGGGTATAATGTGATTAGAAATAGTCAGCATGGCTTTGTCAAGGGCAGGTCCTGCCTTACAAGCCTGATTGAATTTCTTGAGGATGTGACTAAACACATTGATGAAGGGAGAGCAGTAGATGTAGTGTATATGGATTTCAGCAAGACATTTGATAAGGTATCCCATGCAAGGCTAATTGAGAAAGTAAGGAGGCATGGGATCCAAGGGGACATTGCTTTGTGGATCCAGAACTGGCTTGCCCACAGAAGGCAAAGAGTGGTTGTTGATGGGTCATATTCTGCATGGAGGTCGGTGACCAGTGGTGTGCCTCAGGGATCTGTTCTGGGACCCTCACTCTTTGTGATTTTTATAAATGACCTGGATGAGGAAGTGGAGGGATGGGTTAGTAAGTTTGCTGATGACACAAAAGTTGGAGGTGTTGTGGATAGCATGGAGGGCTGTCAGAGGTTACAGCGGGACATAGATAGGATGCAAAGTTGGGCTGAGAAGTGGCAGATGGAGTTTAACCCAGATGAGTGTAAAGTGTTTCATTTTGGTAGGTCAAATATGATGGCAGAATATATTATTAATGGTAGGACTCTTGGCAGTGTGGAGGATCAGAGGGATCTTGGGGTCTGAGTCCATAGGACGCTCAAAGCAGCTGCACAGCTTGACTCTGTGGTTAACAAAGCATACGGTGTATTGTCCTTCATCGATCGTGGAATTGAACTTAGGAGCCGAGAGGTAATGTTGCAGCTATATAGGACCATGGTCAGACCCCACTTGGAGTACTGTGCTCAGTTCTGGTTGCCTCATTACAGAAAGGATGTGGAAGCCATGGAGAGGGTGCAGAGGAGATTAACAAGGATGTTGCTTGGAATGCAGAGCATGCCTTATGAAAACAGGTTGAGTGAACTTGGCCTTTTCTCCTTGGAGTGACGGAGGATGAGAGGTGACCTGATAGAGGTGTATAAGATGTTGAGAGGCATTGATCAGGTGGATAGTCAGAGGCTTTTCCCAGGGCTGAAATGGTTGCCACAAGAGGACACAGGTTTAAGGTGCTGGGGAGTAGGTACAGAGGAGATGTCAGGGGTAAGTTTTTTTACTCAGAGTGGTGAGTGCGTGGAATGGGCTGCCAGCAACGGTGGTGGAGGCTGATACGATAGGGTCTTTTAAGGGACTTTTGGATAGGTACATGGAGCTTAGAAAAGTAGAGGGCTATGGGTAAGCCTAGTAATTTCTAAGGTAGGGACATGTTCGGCACAACTTTATGGGCCAAAGGGCCTGTATGTGCTTGTAGGTTTTCTATGTTTCTAACAAGACAGTGCCGCATATCCCACAAAAGACTGGCGAGGCTTGGGCCCATGCAAGTTCCCATAGCTATACCTTTGATCTGAAGAAAGTTTAGTGGAGTTGAAGGAGAAGTTGTTTAATGTGAGGATAGTTCAACCAGCCAAATGATTGTGTTGGTGGTAGTGCTGAAGTAACTTGATACCACCTGGTCATAGCAGTGATCCTTCACCTCTGAGTCTAAATCCTAGAACTCCCTACCCAAGAGCACCATAGGAATACCTTTACCAACTAACCTTGTCAGCACTGCCCAGATCCTGAAAAATGAATAAACAAAATAAATAGATAAAAGTAGATTAATTAGGACATTCAAATGGCACTAAGGAAGATGGTGATTGAGTGAAATTAAAAATAACTGCAAATGTTGGAGAACTAAAACAAAAACAGAAAGTTCTGGATGTACCCGGAGGTCAGTCTGTATCTGTGGGAAGATCTTTCAGCAGAGCTGAAAAGAGACAAAAGAAGCTCATAAAGCTGCAGTGAGGATGGGGGAGGGTGTTGTATCCAATAGAGCAAAACCAGGATGACCTTGGGGGTAAACTGTAAACAGGGTTATCTGGACAATAAGTGAGTGGGGACAGTTAGAGTGGGAGAACGTAGACAAAAGAATGTGGGAGTTGTGAAATGCAGAGCCGAATGACAAGCCCTGCAGGTCAGGCTGGGGGTGTCCTCGCTCCCAGAGAGAAGAAAAGGAGAAAAGAAACAAACTGAGCTAATGTTACAGATGGATGACCGATATAGACTGAGAAATCAAGTTGCCTAATGTTGTAGGATTCAATATTGAATTCAAAAGGCTGTAACATGCCCAGATGGAAGATGAGTTGGGCCTTATTGTGACAGTACCAGGAGGTCACAGACCAATAGATCAGAGTGAGAATGAGATGGAGAATTAATGTGGCAGACAATGAGAAGCTCTGTGGCGCCCCTGCAGACTGAACTCAGGTGCCCTGTAAAGTGATCACCCAATCTGTATTTGGTTTCTCCACAGTGGATGAGACAATATCTGGATAGCACCACAGTTAGGCTTTGACCTACTAGTTCCCAGAGTTTTTGGTAATGCTTTAGGGCCTAGATATGTCCATCCGGGCTTTGTCCATTTTCCTTAACTTACATTGCAAGAAGTGTAGTGGTCCTGGGCACAATAGGAAGAATTGGCCGACTGATTATTTTAATTAAACCTCTGGTGACTTTCTAAAGATTATTTTTCTTTCAAGGCAACTAACCTTGCTCCCACTGACCTGAATGGGAAATCCGATCCTTATATTGTGGTTAAAATCAGTGAACAAGTGCAGGACAGCAAGGAACGGTATATCCCCAAACAGCTCAACCCAGTCTTTGGAGAGTGAGTACTTAATATGTTTCCTCGTTATAGAATCAATGAGTGAAATGCTGGAAAACCTAAACCACATTAAAGATTTGTTTGTACAATTTGAGGGTTATTTTTTCAATGTTTCTTATGTTAAGGAAAGGAAAGCACTCAAAATGGCTTGAGTCTGAAATAGGTAAAATGCATAAAGTGCATCAAACAAAATTGATTGTTAACAAACATTTCATTGTTGTATTAGGCTGGAATTAGAAGTCACCTTCCAGTGCCAGGAAGAAATACAACTTATATTGGGGTATTAAGTGGCAACCACTAATGCATACAGTCCAGCATTATCAGATACCACAAACAGCACATGTGTCTGGATGGATATGTTGTGTACTTGCTGTTCTAGTGTGAAGTATCTGGCATATACTTTGACTTCTTAAAGGCAATCCTTTATTGCCAAGTTCTTATGAGTTTGCATGAGAAATAGAGACAGGATAAGGCCATTTGCCCCTCATGCCTGTTCCACCATTCAATAAGATCAGCAACTGATCAATAATATATCAATAATTTAGCTGCCACAGTCCTGTTGGGTAAAGAATCCCAGAAGTAGATGATCATATTGAATGGTAGAACAGATTCGAAGGACCAAATGACCTTCTTCTGCTTCTTTTCTCTGTTTCCATGTTTCACTGTCCTCTGGTTGAAGATATTTTCTTCTCATTTCTGTCCTGACCCCTTATTTTGAGACTGTGATCCCTAGTTCTGGGCACACCTGCTAGAGGAAACATCAGCTCTGCATCTACCCAAGCCCCCTAAAAAATCAGTTTGTTTCACTGAAATTGTTCTTCTAAACTCCAGAGACTGTAGACCTAGACTACTTAATCTCCCCTCATGTGATATCAGGAATTAATCTGATGAACCTTTGCTGTGCTCCCTCTATCACAAATATAAATCTGCTTGTGTGAGGAGGCCAGACTGACACACAATACTCTAGATACAGTCTCTGGGGTCCCATATTTTTGGAGTAAGACTCTTGTAAAATCCTCCTCCAATAAAGGCCAATGTACAATTTGTTTGATGAATCTGCACATTAAACTTCAGTGGTTAATGCACAAGAATTCATCTGTGTCCCCCTGAATGCCAATACGTTTCAATATCACACCATTCAAAAGATGTTTTGTATTTCTGTGTTTTATTCTACCAAAGTGAATGACGACACTTTTTGCTGCATTATGTTCCATCAACTCTGTCTTCATCCATTTATCATACAGTATACTATCTATAACCTCCTGAAGCCTCTCCGCATCCTCCTTACAATCCAGACTGCCATCCAGTTTGTAAGATCAGCGATGCTTTAGGCCAGACTTCTAACTTCAATTTTTTACCAACAAGGTGCTGCCCTGTCTACAATCACAATAAGGACTAGGATTGTCAGATTAAACTGCTTTTGGAAACTCAACATGATCAATCTGTTTAATCTCCTGATAAACTTAAAGACATGCCTTTAAATATATTACTAAATGAAAATACAATAATTAATATTTTGTTTTTAAAGCTAGTGATATTGCAATTGTGCTGACTTTCTATAAATGAGCTTTTGGTTCTTCTCAGACACAATCAGTCCATTAGATTTATTAAGAGATTTCAGGCACTTTGACTTCTTAATCACATATTGTAAGAATTCTTCAGTTACTTCAATACAAAAAAAATTTGTTTAATGTTACAGAGTGTTTGAAATGACTGTTGCATTTCCAATGGAAACAGAGCTCACTGTTTCAATATTTGATCATGATATGGTTGGAAAGGACGACTTGATTGGAGAAACAAAATTGGATTTGGAGAATCGGTATTACAGTAGGCACCGGGCACAGTGTGGATTACCAACGCAATATGACGTGTGAGTACATTTGGAGAAATAGCACAACATTCTCTCAAACACAAATCATTTAAATGTACTTCTTAAACTGCTGCAGTTCTTCCAATGAAAGTCTCCCAAGAGTCCCAAGAGGGTCAAGGGGCAGAAGTGAGTGTATTAGCTATCACTAAGGCGAAAGTGCTAGGGAAGCTGAAAGGCCTGAAGGTGGATAAATCAGCTGGACCAGATGGACTACACCCCAAAGTTCTGAAAGAGGTAGTGAAGAGATTGTGGAGGCATTAGTTAGTGATCTTTCAAGAATCACTGGAGTCAAGGAGGGTCCCAGAGGACTAGAAAATCATAAATGTGACACTCTTATTTAAGAAGGGAGAGAGGGAGGGAAAAGATAGGAAATCATAGGCTTGTTAGCCTAACTGCAGTGTTGGTAAGATTTCAGAGTGTTATTAAGGATAACATTTCAGAGTACTTGGAAGTACATGATAAAATAGAGTGAAGTCAGCATGGTTTTGTTAAGGGGAGATCTTGCCTGACAAATCTGTTAGAATTCTTTGAGGAAATAACGGGTAGATTAAACAAAGGAGAGTCAATGGATGTTATTTACTTGGATTTTCAGAAGACCTTTGATAAGGTGCCACACATGAGGCTGCTAAACAAGATAAGAATCCGTGGTGTTAGAAGCAAGGTACTAACATGGATAGAAGATGGGCTGACTGGCAGAAGTCAGAGAGTGGGGATAAAGGGGTCCTTTTCAGGATGGCTGCCGGTGACTGGTGCAGTTCTGCAGGGATTGATGTTGGGACCACAACTTTTCACTTTATATGTTAATGATCTGGATGAAGGAACTGTTAGCATTGTGGCCAAGTTTGCAGACGATACCAAGATAGGTGGAGGAATAGATAGTGTCATGAAGGCAGAGATTCTGCAGAAGGACTTGGACAAGTTAGGAGAGTGGGCAGGTGGAATACAGCTTAGGGAAGTGTGTGGTTATGCACTTTGGCAGGAAGAATAAAGGTGAAGACTATTTGTGGGGAAAGAATTCAAGAATTAGAGGTGCAGAGGGATTTAGGAGTCCTCGTTCAGGATTCCCTTTAAGTTAACGTGCAGGTTGAGTCGGTAGTAAGGAAGGCAAGTGCAATGTAAGCATTCATTTTGAGAGGACTCAATAGAACAAAAGCAAGGATGTACTGCTGAGGCTTTATAAGGCATTGGTCAGACCACATTTAGAATATTGTGAGCAATTTTGGGGCTGGAAAGATGTGCTGACCATGGAGATGGTCCAGGCAAGGTTGATAAGAATGATCCTGGGAATGAAAAACTTAATGTACAAGGAGTGTTTGATGTCTCTGGGCCTGTACTCAATGGAATTGAGAATGAGGAAGAATCTCACTGAAACCTACTGGATACTGAAAGGCCTGGATAGAGTGGATGTGGAGAGGATGTTTCCATTAGTAGGAGAGTCTACGATCTCAGGGCCTTTAGAATTCAGCCAGAGGATGGTGAATCTGTGGAATTCATTGCCACAGAGGGCCATGGAGGCCAAGTCATTGGGTGTATTTCAGGCAGAGATTGACAGGTTCTTGCTTGATAAGGGGTTAAGGGTTATAGGAGAAGGCGAGTGAATGGGATTGAGCATGAAAGTGGGAAGAGAATGGGATAAATCAGCCATGATTGAATGGCAGAGCGGACTCAATGGGCTGAATGACCTATTTCTGCTCCTATATCTTATGTCTTATCTTATAATGCTGTTAGGGATGGAATTCCAGGATTTAAACCGAATTAAGGTGAGAACAGTAAGCTTTAATAGGAACCTGAGGGGCAACTTTTTCCATACAGGAGGTGGTTACATATATGGAACGAGTTGCCAGAGGAAGTGGTTGAGACAGGTGCAATAATAGCATGTAAAAGGCACTTGGACAGGTACATGGATAGAAAAGATTTAGAGGGATCTGGGTCAAAAGCAAGCAAATGGGATTAGCTTAGATGGGCATCTTGGTCGGCATGGGTAAATTGGGCTGAAGGGCCCAATTCCGTCCTGTGTGACTCTAGGACAATGAAGCAACAGTAAGATAGTCAAAATGGTGCAGAATTGAAGAAAATGACACAGGTGGTGGTTTTTTTTAGAGTGATTGTAGCCTTTGCCCTTCTATAAGGTAGAGGTTGCAGGTTTGGGAGGGGTTGTTGGAGAAGCTTTAGCAAGCTAATGCTGTATGTTATGTAGGATGGAATACGCTGTATCCAGGGTACATCATTATTAATAGATGAGATTGTTTAGAGTGGTGGATGAATTGATTTATTTGACTGAACATGGAACAGTGCAGCACAAGATCAGGCTCTTTGGCTCACAATGTCTGTGCCAACCATGATGCCAATCCAAACTAATCCCTTCTGCCTGCACATGGCCTGTATTCCTTCATTCTCTGCCTGTTCATGTGACTGTCTAAATGCCTGTTAAGCATTGCTATTGTACCTGCTTCCACCAACTCCCCTGGCAGCGCGTTCCAGGCACTTCCTCCCTCTCATCTTAAAGCTATGCCCTGTAGTATTTGACATTTCCACTCTGGGGGGAGAAAGAGGCTATCTACCCTTTCTATGCCTCTCATAATTTTATAAACTTCTATCAGGTCGCCGCTCAACCTCTGAAGCTCAGAGAAAACAATCCAAGTTTGTCCAATCTCTCCTTAAAGCTAACACTCTAATCCAGGCAACATCCTGCTGAATCTCTTCTGCACCCTCTCCGAAGCCTCCACACCCTTTCCTATAATGCAGTGACCAGAACCACACACAATACTCCAAATGTGACTTTTCTATTCAACACCCTGATTGATGAAGGCAATATGCCATATGCCTTCTTTACCACCCTATCTACTTTTGTGGCCACTTTCTGGGAGCTATGGATTTGCACCGTAAGATCCCTCTGTACATCAATGCTCCTAAGGGTCCTGCCACTTACCACATACTTTCCTCTTGCATTTGATTTCCCAAAGTGCAACACCTCACAGATGAAACTCCATCTGCCACTTCTCTGCCCACACTTCCAACTGGTTTATATCCTGCTGAATCCTTTGTCGGCCTTGCTCACTATCCATAACTCCACCAATTTCTGCAAACTTACTAATTCGTACACCTACATTTTCGTCCAAATCATCTATATATATTACAAACAACAGAGGTCCCAGCACTGATCCCTGCAGAACACCACTGGTCACAGACCTCCAGTCAGAATAACACCCCTCCACCCCTATATTCTGCCTTCTATGGCCAAGCCAATTTTGAATCCACTCTACCAAGACTCCATGGATCCCATGTGCCTTAATCTCATCCAACCATGAGGCACCTTGTCAAAAGCTTTATTAAAGTCCATGTATACAACATTCACTGCCCTGCCATCCTCAATCATCTTCATCACCTCCTGGTTTGTCTTTATCGCCCTTCTTAAATGGAGGAACAATGTTGGCTTTTCTCTAGTCCTCTGGGACCTCACCTGTGACTAAAGAGGATACAAAGATCTCTGTCACAGCCCCAGCAATCTCCCCTCTTCCCTCTTTAAAAATCTGGGATAGATCCCATTAGGCCTAGGGATTTATTCACCTTAATGTTCTTCAAGAGCTCCAACACCTCCTCTATCTTGATATCAACATACCCTAGAATATCAGCATATCCCTCCATGATTTTTAGTCACCATGGCCTTTTCCTTGATATCAACACTCTGGAGATTTGGAATTGTACTTATCTAGGCAAATGGGCAGTATTCCTTCAATAGTGAAATGCTTCAGGGACTCAAGTGAGTCGCTTGTTGAAGATTAGCAAGCCTCTGATCTACTCTTGTTGCCATTTACACGGTTAGTTCAAGTTACATTTATGATCACTGGAGATTGTCAAGATGTTGATGGTGGAGAATTCAGCAATGATAATGCTACTGAATGTTCAGGAGTGGTGATTAGGCACTCTTTTAATGGAAATAGTCATTGTTTGGTTCTTGTGTACTACAAATGTTGCCCACCATGTATCATCCATGGCTGAATGTTCTCCCAATCTTGCTGCCTGCATGTACGTGTGACTGATAAAAATCTTAACCTTATTACTTCATTATCTGAGAAGAACATTGCGTTATCATAAGCAAACAACCCACTTCTGACTATCTTTGATGGAGGGAAGGTCATTATCGAAACAGTGAATATAATTGGTACAAGGAACTCATGCAGCAAATTCATGGTTATTCTGTATAAAGTGCCTTTTCAACAGGCAAAAGTAATTGGAGCAGTGCAATTAGAAGTGCAATTAGTAAGCATTTCTGTATGGAAGTTTAGAACAATCAGTGCTGGGTTAGTTATTCATCTTATAACTCAAAGTAATACATTTTTGTTGAGGATATGAAAGTAATTGGGACAAAGGCAGGTGTAGGAGTTTGTCTCAGAAGCCATGATCTGCTTGAATGGTGGAGCAGGCTCAGATGCTGAATAGTTTCTGAATGCCAGTTTGTGGTCAAGTAATATAAGTGGAAGACATTTCTCTTTGAACGTGTTTGACCATTGCTTTTGCAGCGAAGGTTACAATGCTTGGCGTGACTGTCTGAAACCGACACAGATATTAAAAAAACTCTGCAAAGATTTACAATTGCCAGAGCCTGAATACAGACTGGAAGAAGTGAAAGTCAGCAACAAAATATTCAAGATCCCCAATGACTTGCTCCCAATAGGTAAGAATAGTATTTTTGTAAACTTTATGACAGTTTTCATTATCATCTAATTGAGAAAATGGTAAGGGAAGGATTGAGAAGAGGGCACTAGGAGTGAGAGGAGGGGACAATAAGTATGAGGGAAAGAAATGGGAGGAGGAAGTAGGAGAAGGGGAAGGAATAAGAGAAGAGGTCACTAGATGCAATGGAAGGGAGGATCATAGAATTATACAACATGGAAACAGGCCCTGCAGCCCAATTCCTCCATGCCCACCGAGTTGGCTACCTGAGCTAGTCCCATTTGCCTGCGTTTGGCCCATGTCCCTCTAAACCTTTCCTATCCATGTAACTGTCTAAATATTTTAAATGTTATAATTGTACCCACCTCTACCAGTTCCGCTGGCAGCTTCTATATGCCCACCACCCTATGTGTGAAAAAGTTGCTTCTCATGTCTCCTTTAAATCATTCCCCTCTCACTTTAAAACTAAGCCCCCTAGTTTTAGACTCCCCTATCCCGGGAAAAAGATTGTGACCATCTACCTCATCTATGCCCCTCATGATTTTATAAACATTATAAGGTCACCCCTCAGCTTCCTACCCTTCAGGGAAAAAAGCCTCAGCTTATCCAGCCTCAGCCTTATAGCTCAACCCCTCCAGTCCTGGTAACATACTTGTGAATCTTTCCTGCACCCTTTCCAGTTTAATGACATCCTTCCTATAGCTAGGCGACCAGAACTGCATGCAATACTCCAAGTGCCATCTCAACAATGTCCTCTACAGTTGCAATATGATGTTCCGACTCTCGTATTCAATGCCGTGCCAAATGCCTTCTTCACCACCCTGTCTACCTGTGTCACCACTTTCAGGGAACTATGTACTTGTACCTCTACATTTCTCTGTTCTACAACACTCTCCGGGGCCCCGCCATTTACAGGTCCTCTACAGCATATGAATGCCTGATTCTTGTGCAGCCTATACATACGGGCAAGCATTTGGGAGACCAGCAGAATGGATTTGCCAGCTTCTGCAGTGCTGCAGGCATCTTCTGCCGTGTGGGAACTCAGTTTGCGGCTGCATTTCCAACTTGTGAACTGTTCAGGTTATGAACAGTTCACAGCAATAGAACCCTATTGTAACCTGTGAAGGATCTGTATTGCCACTGACTTGTTAGGAGGATTAAATTGGTTCTTGTCACGAACCAGCAACAAAAGAAACACACTGAGCATGATTCAGTGTTAAAAACTATTTTATTAATCACTACTTATGATAATACGTAAAATAAAAGTAAAAATGTTAGTATGTTAGAATTCAAAAATGTTAAACCTCGAACGTTAACCCCAAAACTAAACTCTTCGTGTGTGTGTGTGTGACAAAGTCCAAAACTCCCAGTTCCGGAATGGTTCTTAAAGTTCAGTTCCGCAAGCCATAAGGTGAAACATGAGCAAGGGCTTCTTCAACAACCACCGTTGTCTGAAGATAAGACGTAGACGTAGAGAAACATAGGGAGAGTAAATACGAAATCCAAATGTTCCATGATGGAACCCAAACGACACTTCAGTGTTTACTCGGTAGTGACTTCCTCACCCCGAAAAGCATCCGAATCGTGGTCGTCCACACACAAATACCTGTTCCCTTCTACAGGCCAGCAACAAAGTGAACTCCACCGGACCACTTCCAACTTCCATACATGGGTTTCAGTAGCAAACACAGTTATTGTTTCTCATCCATCGGTAGAGAAAACAAGCAGGCTGGTGTCTCTCTCCCTTCTCTCTCTCTCTCCTTCTTCTTCTGCCTTCTTCAACCACGTCATTACGTCCTTTATCTTCTATTGACGTAAGCACGCCCCACACACACATACACACACACTCTCTATCTTAAAGGGACTTTCACTGAGTCCGTAACATTCTCCCAGTGTAAAGTGACATATTTGGTAGGAAGAGAGGAGTGTCTTTAACAGTGTGAAATATGGTAGCATTGTGGTTAATTACTGAACTAGCAATGTGTAAGCTTGGACTAAAGATCTAGAGACTCGAGTTTAATTTTCATGACTGCAACTTGGTAAGTTGTATTCACTTGACTAAATAAATCAAAAGTTAGTATCAGTAATGAGACTATGAAATTGTTGGATTGTCAGCAAAATAAATCCATAGGGTAGAGACCTATTGATCCTACCTGCTCTTGCCCATATATGGCTACAGACCTACATACAGAATCATAGAAGGGATATAGCATAGAAGGAGGCTATTTGGCCCATTGTGTTTGTGCTGGCTCTCTACCAGAGCAATCTACTAGTTCCGCCCTTGGCTTCTTCTCCATAACCTGGCAAATTTTGTCTCATCCATTTTCCCCCTTGAAGATCACTATGGAACCTATCTCCACAACATCTGCAGTTAGTGCATTCCAGGTTACATTCATGCACAATAAAAAAATAATTTCCATGTACCACTCTTAATCCTCTTCTCCTTTGTTATTACATCTGTGACTTGAACTGCTCAGCCCTTTCATCACTGAGAAAAGCCTCCCACTATCCAGTCTACCCAGACTCTTTCATTATTTTATATGCTTCTTTCAAATCTCCCCTCATCCTTCTCTTTTAGGGAACCCATCCCAGCTTCACTAATGTGTTGTTACATCTGTAGTCCCTCATCCCAGGAGCCATTCCTATAAATCTTTTCAGGACTCTAGCTAATGCCTTCTGTTCCTTTCTATGACGAGGCGACCAGAACTGACCAATGTTTTATAAAGGTTCAGCATATCTTCCCTGCTTTAATGTTCCATGCTCCTATTGATAAAGTCTGGAATTGTGCATGCCCCATTAACAACTTTCTCAATCTACTCTAACACTGTAAATGACATGCACCCACATCCCCATGGTAGTGATACAGAGTCAAGAAGTATGGTTGGAAGGGATCAGAAATTCGAGAGAATGCAGTGTCAAGAAAGTGTAACAGCACAAGAACTGTAGAATCAGCCACCCTTGACACAGGAGTGGAATAGAGGTACTGGAGGACTCAGCTTTAGAAACCATTCATAATTATTGAACATTGTTCACCTGACAGTTGGTCTTGAATTTTAGTAGAGAACAAGAAAGGGGAGCAACCTGTGTTGTCCGATGAACAGAAGGCTTTGTATGTGTTAAATCAGTGGGAAGATATGCCAGAACATTCTATTAAAATGGTGCCTGAGCACATAGAAATCCGACAGCTCCAGAAATCTGACAATCCAGGGATGTCACAGGTAAGCAAGAACAGCATCCAATTATTTTCCTTTTGAGAACCTAACAGGCACCGGAGGACTGTACCCAACGGTGGGGACAGGGTGTTTCTATCCACACAAACATCCAGTTTAAACTTTTAAAAAACTTTGAAACTTTATTTATACAGCACGGTAACAGGCCCTTCTGGCCCAATGAGCCTGCGCTGCCCAATTACACTCATGTTAACCCTACTACCCCATACGTCTTTGGAATGTGGGAGGAAACTGGAGCACCTGGAGGAAACCCACACAGTCACAGGGAGAACGTACAAACTCCTTACAGACAGTGGTGGGAATTGGACCCTGATCATTGGTGCTGTAATAGCGTTACGCTAACCACTACACTACCACGCCACCCGTTGCTACCAATTTGTTCTAGGAGCCAACTGTTAAATGGTCTGGTGCTCTACAGCTGCATCTTTGATCAGGTCTCCAGGTGGGAGGAAGATATGCGCCTGTGGCTGGAGAAAGGGGAATGGCACTGATGGTGTCTACAGAATGATGATCAAAGTGGAAGAAAAGTGATAGAGAGACACAAAAATATTAAAAATGAAAATGAAAAAGCAGCAGCTGCGGGAAATCTTAAAAATGGAAAATAATCAAAGCACTCAGCATCTGTGGAAAGACTTTTACCCGTAATTTTAACTCTTGTTTCACTTTTCACAGATGCTGCCTGACCTGCTGAGTGCTTCCATCATTTTCTGTTTTTGTTTCAAAGATATTAAAAATATTGGTGTTAAGTTTGTGTTGATTTCCCCATAAGTAAAATATGGGAACCTGGGACTACCTACACACCACAGTAAATCCCAGTACTGGCAACAGATTGAATTAAACTCATCACCGATAAGTATTCTCAGGCTTCCCATACATGTCCTGTGTATCCCTCAGTTTTGTGGATGAGTTATACTTCTTGTGAACTTAAACAATTTTTGCTATCATGAATGCTGTAGGAAGAGGTGACCGTCTTTGGAGCGGAATTGTCACTAATGAACAGCAGCTTTCTGGAGCAGGGTGGTAGGTAACCCAGGAGTTGTATCATTGGTAGCTACACAAGGACTTTGTGGGGGAACAGTTTAAATAGATGAAGAATTCACTGGCTAACGCTGGCAGCTCTATTCAGGGTGCCACGTTTGTTCATGCTCTGTGCCGCTGGACTCCTTGTGAAATATAACAAAGAAATCCAGGCTTGCTGAGGCCTCACATCCCCACCCATTATTAAACTAGGAACCCCCCCATCACCCCCAGTCAGGCTCAAGTGCAGAAGATCTGAAACCTTGAGAATTGTAGAGCTTCAGATTAGGAGGCAAAGAAGGATTAGTTATTTATATGTACTTTAAGTGACTTTTAGTTAATTATTTTAAATATTTACTTCAATTTAATAGTTTTTAATTATCTCAGAATGTCAGGCATATTTTAAAAACTGTTTGAAATCCCTCAGCTTTCACAGGTGGCAAAGCTAGGAGTGAGTCTTTGCCAGCTGTAAAACTTCCAGCAGTGTTTAGGGGTGGGGCCTCCTCACCACACCACTGGTGGCCAGTGAGGTTGGCCTTCCCTCTCCAGAGCTAGTAACTGGCAATTCCAAGTGGGGTAGGCAAACCAATGAGTTCTGGTGCATTATTCAAAATAGAATCATCAGTTATTAATGTTAATTCTAATGTACAAGGAACTTACTCAAATCTGAGTTTATTGTTGCTGGTTTTCCTTTATTCCCACACTGAATGTGGATGTCACCAGGAAGGCCAGCATCTTATTGTCCATTCCCAATTACCCTTGGGAATGGACAATATTCAATGGGCAGTGATCCATTTCCAATTACCCAGATGCAACTTAATCCCGATAGGTACAAGGTCTAATATTTTGGAAAATCTAATAAGGGTACGACATTTACTATTACACCATCAAGGTAGATCCCTACCAAGTATTGAGGAACAAAGGGACCTTGGTATACACATCCAAAGATCCCTAAGGGTGGCAGCACAAGGTAGATAAGATAGTGAAGAAGGTATACAACATGCTGGTCTTCATTAGCCAGGGCCTAGAGTATAAGAGCATGGAGATCATGAGACAACTTTATAAAACCTTTTTAGGTTACAACTGGAGTATTGTGTGCAGTTCTGGTCACCACATTGTTGAAAGCATGTGATTGCACTGGAACGGGTACAGAGGAGGTTTACCAAGATGATGCCTAGGATGAAACATTTCAGCTATGAGGAGAGACTGGATAGTTTATTTTCCTTGGAGAGGAAGAGGCTAAGGGGGTAACCTGATAGAGGAGTACAAAATTATGAGTGGCATAGATAGAGTGGATAGTGGGAAACTTCTTCCCATAATGGAGATGTCTAAGACCAGAGGGTATACAAGGGATCTGACACAAATTATTCTTCACCCAGCAGGTGGTTGAGTTCTGGAACAGATTGCCTGAGAAGGTGCTGGTTTTAAAAAGTACCTCAATAGGCACTTGAATCACCAAGGCACAGTAGGTTATGGTTTAAGTGCTGGTAAATGGGATTAGTATAGATGGGTATTTGATAGTTGGAATTGACAGGGTGGGCTGAGGAACCAGTTTCTGTACTTATTGACTCTGTGACTGAAAGTTTTCAGATGATAAGTCAAGAATGTCCAGTGAGCAGAGCAGACACAAGCAAGTCAGGGAGCATGGGAGGGTTAGCAGGGTCAGCTGCATTTACTTTAATGCAAGGAGCCTCTGAGGTAATCAGATGAGATTAAAGCATTGGGTTGGCACTTGGATTTACAATAATTTTGTAATCACGGAAACATGGTTGAGGAAAGGGCAGGACTGGCAGCTTAATGTTCTGGGCTGTAGAAATTTCAGGCGTGACAGATTTTCATGCAAAAAAAGTGAGTCGCACTACTGATTAGGGAGAATATCACAACAGTACTTCCAGAGCATTTATTTCCTGGAGGGATCATCCACTGAGGCCATATGAGTAGAATTTAGGAATAAGAAAGGGGTGATCACCTTGCTGGGGTTATACTGTAGGCCTCCCAATAGCAGCGGGAATTAGAGGTAGAGATATGTAAGCAAATTGCAGAAAGGTGAAGGAACAAGAGGATTATAGTAGTGGGGGAGTTTATCTTTCCCAATGTTTACTTGGATTGCCCTTGGTATAAAAGGCCTAGATGAAGCAGAAAGTTTTTTTGATAAAATATGCAGAGAATTCTACTAGAGATAGGGCGGTCCACAACCTTAGCTTAGGGAATGAAACTGTGCAGGTGGAAGGGTCAGTAGGGAAACACTTTGGGATTAGTGATCATAATTCTATAAGTTTCAAGGTAATTATGGAAAGGGATAAGGTTGGTCGTCAAGTTAAGGTTCTAAATTGAGGGCAGGCTGATTTTAATAGTGTAAGAGAGGACTGAGTAGATGCTTGTGGGTAAAAATGATATTTGACATGTCTTTTAAAAGAGAGTTAGTAGGAGTTCAAGATCAGCAAAATTGAGTTATTTTCCTTGGAACAAATGTGGATGTAGGAATCTTACAGAGGTAGGTAAAATCATGAAGGGATAAACAGAATAGAATGGAGAGAGATTTGTTTTTCATGAAAGAGTCAAAACCAGGGGATAGACAATAACATTGATTGAACCCAAATGTTGTTACACAGCAAGAATCTAATCTGGAGTGCCTTGGTAATAGTTGTAGATAGATTCAATTGTAGTGTTCAAAGAGGCGTGGATAAGTATCTGAAAGGACAGAATTTGCACGTTGAGGAAAAGAGGGCAGATTCTGATAACTGGTTTGCTCTTACATAGAGCCAGTATGGATGCAACAGGATAATGTCCTCCTTCCATTCAATAGTTCTGGAATTTCTGTTTTTAAAATGAAACATCACTTTAGTGTGCACATTTGGCTTGATTTTTGTAGTGGTAGGATGAATTTTTTCCACCAATGGTGATTCTGAGTTCACAGCAAATTCCCTGGAATCCCAATAATATTCGTAAATTTCTTTGGAGTTCAAGTCACATCAAGAGAAAACCCAGATTTGTCTCCCACTGTATTCAAGGATTTCTCTAATTCCCTTTGGCACGTACCTGATGAATCTACTGCCGTTGCCATTTCATGCAGTTTATATCAGATCACAACCACTTAGAGTGAAAACAGTATAATGAAAAATAAATGTAGAATGAGTTTTATTTTAAACCAAACTTTGGGTTTAGTTTGTTGATTAAAGGAAAGAATTTAAGAGGTAAGTTTTGTCAGTGTTCTGGAAATTGGATGTGTCAGTTCGTATCACAGTGAACATTGAAGGTGTAGAAAAGGGGAGCAATGTCTCAATGGCTTATTTGAGTTTTGGAGAACAAGCAAAGAAAAATTAGAGAGGCAAACTCAAACTGACATTTGTCAATCTTGGTTTTCCAAGGGCCAAGTCCACATGTGGGTTGATATGTTCCCTGTTGATTTACCGGCACCTCCACCAGTCAATATAAAGCCCCGCCAGCCAATCAGGTAAGAAATTACAAACTAAGAAGATACAGAACTAAGAATCAATTATTTTGGCATTAAAATTATGTTCTGCAGGTGTGAGCACAGAAAGGTTCTCTCCCCTGTATTCTGATATTCTTTCTGAGTACAGAGAAGGTGAATGACCAACATGTAATCCCTTCTTCTTCAACTTCCATCCTGCCATGATGCTGTTGCCACTTAGGTACACACTACATCAACAATGGTTAATTAATAAGATAACATATTGGCATGCCTATCCTAGGAGAACATATTGTTGTGCCTGCCATGGGATAATGCATTCTTGTGCCAGAAATGCATTCTTAATAATCCATAATGGCACTTGTTGATGTGAATCTAGCCAGTTCCTTCTCCAAATCCATGAATGATTTTAGTTTTAACAGGTTAACTTAACTTATCTTTAAATTAAATTAGCTTTAACAGTTTGAACTTAGAGCCTGGATCAGTACATGGAATTATGATGCTCTGGCCATTACGGAGACTTGCTTGCGAGAGGGACATGACTGGCAGCTCAATGTTCCTGGGTTTCGATGGTTTAGATGAGATAGCGAGGGAGGTAAAAGAGGTGGAGGATTGCTAATTGGGGAGAATGCCACAGCTGCACTCAGAGAAGACATACTGGAGAGCTCATCCACTAAAGCAAAATGGGTAGAGCTCAAAAATAAGAAAGGTGCAATCACTCTGATGAGGTTATACTACAGGCCTCCCAATAGCTACCTGGAGATAGAGGAATGACATGTAGACAAATTATGGAAAGATGTAAAAGAAACAGGGTTGTCATAGTGGGTGACTTTAACTACCCCAATATTGACTAGGATTTCCTTTAGTGTAAGCGGCTTAGATGGGCAGAATTTCTTCAGTGCATTCAAGAGGGTTTCTTGAAATAGTACATGGGTAGTACAACAAGAGGAGGGACCGTACTGGACCTTGTTTTGGGAAATGAGCCTGGCCAGGTGACCGGTGTTCCCAGATGTTCAGGGATCTTATGCAGGATGTTAGGGATAAATATGTCCCGGTGAGGCAGAGAAGGAATGGCAGGGTGAAGGAACCGTGGGTGACGGGAGTTAGGGAGAAGAAGGTAGCATACATAAGGTATAAGCAGCAAGGTTCAGACAGGGCCATGAGGAATATAGAGTAGCGAGGAAGGAACTTAAGAAAGGGCTGAGGAGAGCTAGAAGGGGACATGAAAAGGCATTGGCTAGTAGGGTTAAGGAAAATCCCAAGGCCTTTTTCACATAAGTGAAGGGTAGGAGGATGCCTAGGGTAAAGGTAGGTCCGATTAAAGACAAAGGTGGGAGAATGTGCCTGGAGGCGGCAGAAGTGGGAGAAGTTCTCAATGAATACTTCTCTTCGGTATTCACCAAGGAGAGGGGTCTTGATGACACGGAAGGGAGTGCTGGTAAGGGTAATGTTCTCGAGGTTGTAGGTATCAAGAGAGAGGATGTGTTGAAGTTGTTAAATAATATTGAGACAGATAAATCTCCGGGGCCTGACGGGATATTCCCCAGGCTGCTTTGAGAGGCTAGGGAGGAGATTGTTGAACCGCTGGTAAGGATCTTTGAGTCCTCGTTGTCCACAGGGATGGTGCTGGAGGATTGGAGGGTGGCGAATGTTGTCCCCTTGTTCAAAAAAGGTAGTAGGGATAGTCTAGGGAATTACAGACCGGTGAGTCTCATGTCTGTGGTGGGTAAGCTGTTAGAAAGGATTCTAAGGGATAGGATCTATGAACACCTTGAGAATCATGGACTGATTAGGGACAGACAGCATGGCTTTGTAAAGGGAAGATCTTGCCTCACAAGCCTGATAGAGTTCTTTGAGGAGGTGACGAGGAAGATTGATGAGGGTAGTGCGGTGGATGTGGTCTATATGGATTTTAGTAAGCCGTTTGATAAGGTTCTTCATGGTAGGCTTCTTCAGAAGGTCAGAGGCCAAGGGATCCAGGGAAGCTTGGTTGTGTGGATTAGGAATTGGCTTGCCTGTAGAAAGCAGAGGGTTGTGGTGAAGGGAGTGCCCTCGGATTGGAGGGCAGTGACTAGTGGTGTCCCGCAGGGATCGGTTCTGGGACCTCTACTTTTTGAGATATTTATAGATGACTTAGATGAAGGGGTGGAAGGCTGGGTTAGTAAGTTTGCGGACGACACTAAGATCGGCGGTGTTGTGGATAGTGTGGAGGGCTGTCGGAGCTTACAGAGGGATATTTGACAGGATGCAGAGCTGGGCTGACAAGTGGCAGGTGGAGTTCAATCCAGAGATGTGTGAGGTGGTACACTTTGGAAGGACAAACTCCAGGGCAGAGTACAGGGTAAATGGCAAGGTACTTGGCAGTGTGGAGGAGCAGAGGGATCTGGGGGTTCATATTCACAGTTCACTGAAAGTTGCCTCACAGGTGGATAGAGCAGTTAAGAAGGCCTATGGGATGTTAGCTTTCATAAATCGTGGGATTGAGTTTAAGAGCCGCGAAGTGATGATGCAGCTTTACAAAACTCTAGTTAGACCACACTTAGAGTACTGTGTTCAGTTCTGATCACCGCATTATTGGAAGGATGTGGAGGCGTTGGAGAGGGTGCAGAGGAGATTTACCAGGATGCTGCCTGGATTAGAGCGTATGGAATATGAGGAGAGGCTTAAGGTGCTAGGGCTTTATTCACTGGAAAGGAGGAAGATGAGAGGAGACATGATAGAGGTATACAAAATATTGGGAGGAATAGATAGAGTAGACAGCCAGCGCCTCCTTCCCAGGGCACCAATGCTCAAGACGAGAGGGCATGGCTTTAAGGTTATGGGTGGGAGGTTCAGGGGAGATGTCAGAGGGAGGTTTTTCACCCAGAGAGTGGTTGGTGCATGGAATGCACTGCCTGGGGTGGTGGTGGAGGAAGATACATTGGACAGGTTCAAGAGTTTGTTGGATAGGCATATGGAGGAATGTGAGACAGAGGGATATGCGGGAGGAAAGGGTTAGATAGTGTGAGGGTGGTTTGATGGGCGGCACAACATGGTGGGCCAAGGCCCTGTTTTGTGCTGTATGGTTCTATGGCCTTTCAGTAGGAGAACATTTTGGGAACAGCGATCACAACTCCTTAAGTTTTAAGATAGTTATGTATTAGGATAAGTATGGACCATGCAGAAAAGTACTATATTGGGTGAGGGTAAATCCACATCTGACGTGTGGGAGTTGTTGAAAGACCAGCTGATCAGAGCTCAGGACCGGCATGTTCCAGTAAGGAGGAAGGACAAGGATGGCAGGGTGAGGGATGATGAGAGAGGTGGCGAATTTAGTCAAAAAGGAAAAGGAAGCACATGCAAGGTTTAGATAGCTAAAATCATACAGGGCCCTTGAGGAATATAAAGATAACAGGAAAGAGATCAAGCAGGGGATTAGGAAGGCCAAAAGGGGCCATGAGATGTCCTTGGCAAGTAGGATTAAAGAGAATCCCAAGTCATTTTATACTTACATTAAAAACAAGAGGATAACTAAGGAGAGGGTAGGACCACTCAAGGATAAAGGAGGGAATTTATGCTTGGAATCAGAGGATGTGGCCGAGGTACTAAGTGAGTACTTTGCTTCAGTATTCACCAAAGAGAAGGACATAAAGGATAGTGAGAGCAGTGTGGGGCATGCTAAGGTCCCCACACAGAGGACTGGAGAGAAGATAATCTGGGAAATTATAGGCCAGTTAGCCTCACATTAGTTGTAAGAAAGCTATTGGAGAGGATTCTTAGGGATAGGATTTATGCATGTTTGGAAAAACATGGCCTGATTAGGGACCGTCAGCATGGCTTTGTGCAGGGCACGTCATGTCTTACAAACTTGATTGAGTTTCTTGAGGAGGTGACAAAGGTGATTGATGAGGGAGGGCTGTAGATGTTGTCTACATGGATTTTAGTAAGGCATTTGACAAGGTCCCTCATGGTAGGCTGATCCAAAAGATTAAAATGCATGGGATCCATGGTGACTTGATCATTTGGATTCAGAATTGGCTTGCCCATAGAAGACTGAGGGTATTGGTGGAAGGGTGTTGTTCCAGGTCTGTGACTAGTGGTGTTCCTCAGGGATCAGTGCTGGGGCCTCTGTTGCTTGTGATGACTTGGATGAAAATGTAGACAGGTGAGTTAGTAAGTTTGAAGATTACACAGAGAAGGATGTGGAGGATAGGGAGATCAGCGTGGGACATGTTAATATGCTAGGGCATTTCGAGATAAAGGAAGAGGTAGTGTCAGATATCTTAAAGAGCATTAAGGCAGATAAGTCCCCAGGGCCTGATGGGATATACCCCAGTAACTTGCATGAGATTGCTGTGGCCTTGACCAATATCTTTGTGTCCTCACTAGCCACAGGCGAGGTCCCAGAGGACTGGCGAGTCTCACGTCAGTGGTAAGGAAGTTACTGGAGAGGATACTTAAGGATAGGATTTATGAGCATTTGGAAAATCATAGCCTAATTAGGGACAGTCAGCATGGCTTTGTGCAGGGCAAGTCATGCCTTGCTAACTTGATAGAGTTTTTTGATGAGGTGACGAGGGTGATTGATTAAGGTAGAGCTGTGGATGTTGTCTACATGGATTTTAGTAAGGCGTTTGACGAGGTCCCTCATGGGATGTTCATCCAGCAGATTAAGATGCATGGGATCCATGGTGAATTGGCTGTTTGCATTCAGAACTGGCTTGCCCGTAGAGGTCAGAGGGTAGTGGTCAATGGGACTTATTCTAGCTGGAGGTCTGTGACTAGTGGCGTTCCTCAGGGATCCGTACCGGGACCTCTGCTGTTTGTGATGTATATAAATGACCCAGATGAAAACATACATGGGTGGGTTAGTAAATTTGCAGATGGTATATGAAGATTGGTGGTGTTGTGGATAGCATAGAAGACCGGCAAAAGATACTGTGAGATATAGATCAGTTGCAGATATGGGCGGAGAAATAGCAGATGGAGTTCAACCCCGCCAAATGTGAAGTGTTGCACCTTGGGAGATCAAATGTAAAGGGACAGTACACTGTTAATGGCAGGATCCTTAACAGTGTTGATGAACAGAGGGATCTTGAGGCATTGAGTTCAAGAGTCAGGAAGTTGTGCTGCAGCTTTATAAAACCTTAGGCTGCATCTGGAGTATTGAATTCAGTTCTAGTCACCCCATTATAGGAAGGATGTTGAGGCTTTGGAGATGGTGCAGAAGATGTTTACCAAGATGCTTCCTGGATTAGAGGGCATGCACCATGAGGATAGGTTTCTCTGGAGCAGCAGAGGCTGAGGGGAGATCCGAGAGAGGTTTACTGTATAAGATTATGAGAGGCATAGATAGAGTAGACAGCCAATATCATTCCTCCAGGGTTGAAATTTTAATACCAGAGGGCATGCATTTAAGGTGATAGGGAGTAAGTTCAAAGGAGATGAGTGGGGCACGTTTTTCACACAGAGAGTGGTGGGTGCTTGGAATGTGCTGCCTGGGGTGGTGTTGGAGGTAAATATGATAGGCGTGTTCAAGAAGCTGTCAGATAGGCACATGAATGTGAGGGAAATAGGATAAAGACATCATGTAGGCAGAAGGGATTAGTTTAGTTGGGCATTTTATTACTAATGTAATTGGTTTGGCACAACATTGAGGACTGAAGGGCCTGTTTCTATGCTGTACTAGAACATAGAACACTACAGCATAGTACAGGCCCTTCGGCCCACAATGTTGTGCCATCATTTTATCCTGCTCTACGATCTATCTAACCCTTCCCTCCTACATAGCCCCCTATTTTTCTATTTTTCATGTGTCTATCTAAGAATGACTTAAATGTCCCTAATGTGTCTGCTCCCACAAACTCTGCCGGCAGTGCGTTTCACGCACCCACCATTCTCTGTGTAAAAAAACTTACCCCTGACATCCCCCTTATACCTTCCTCCAATCACTTTAAAATTATGTCCCCTCGTGTTAGCCATTGTCGCCCTGGGAAAAAGTCTCTGACTGTCCACTCGATCTATGCTTCTCATCATCTTGTACACCTCTATCAAGTCACCTCTCATCCTCCTCCTCCTCTCCAAAGAGAAAAGCCCTAGCTCGCTCAACCTATCCTCATAAGACATACTCTCCAATCCAGGCAATATCCTAGTAAATCTCCTCTGTACCCTCTCTAAAGCTTCCATATCCTTTCTATAATGAGGCAACCAGAACGGAACACAATACTCCAAGTGTGGTCTGACCAGAGTTCTATAGAGCTGCAACATCACCTTGCGGCTCTTGAACTCAATACGCCGACTAGTGAAGGCCAACACTCCATACGCCTTCTTAGCAACCCTATCAACCTGCGTGGCAACCTTGAGGGATCTATGGATGTGGACCCCAAGATCCCTCTGTTCCTCCACACTGCTAAGAGTCCTGCCATTAACCTTGTATTCTGCCTTCAAATTCGATCTCCTGAAGTGTATCACTTCACACTTATCCCAGTTGAACTCCATCTGCCACTTCTCAGCCCAGCTCTGCATTCTATCAATATCCTGTTGTAATCTACAGCAACCTTCTACACTATCCACAACACCACCAACCTTTGTATCATCAGAAAACTTACTAACCTACCCTTCCACATCCTCATCCAAGTCATTTATAAAAACCCAGAACAGATCCCTGTGGAACACCACTGGTCACTGACTTCCAGGCAGAATATGCTCCATCTACCACCACCCTCTGTCTTTTATGGGCGAGCCAATTCTGAATCCACACGGCCAAGTTTCCCTGGATCCCATGCCTCCTGACTTTCTGAATAAGCCTTCCATGAGGAACCTTACCAAACACCTTACTAAAATCCATGTACACCACATCCACTGCTCTACCTTTATCAATGTGCTTTATCACATCCTCAAAGAATTCAATCAGGCTCGTGAGGCACGACCTGCCCCTCACAAAGCCATGCTGACTGTCCCTAATCAGCCTATGCTTCTCTAAATGCCCACAAATCCTGTCTCTAAGAATCTTCTCCAGTAATTTGCCCACCACTGAAGTAAGACTCTCTGGTCTGTAATTCCCAGGGTTATCCCTACTCCCTTTCTTGAACAAAGGAACAACATTTGCCACCCTCCAATCATCTGGCACTACTCCTGTGGCCAGTGAGGATGCAAAGTTCATCGCGAAAGGCACAGCAATCTCTTCACTAGCTTCCTGTAATAACCTTGGATATATCCCGTCCGGCCCCGGTGACTTATCTATCCTAATGTTTTCCAATAGTTTCAGCTCATCCTCTTTCCTCACATCGACGTGCCCTAGTGTATCAGTCTGTCGTACACCATCCTCACAAACATCAAGGTCTCTCTGGTGAATACCAAAGCAAAGTATTCATTTAGGACCTCCCCTACCTCTTTCTACTCCAGGCACATTTCCTCTTTAATCGCTGATCGGTACTGTTTTATGTTCTATGATTGGTGGAGATGTGGACAGTGTAGAGGGTTGTCAAAGGATACAGCAGAATATAGATCAGTTGCAGGTATTGGCTGAGAAATGGCCAATGGAGTTTAATCCGAGCAAGTGTGAAGTGTTGCACTTTGGGAGGTCAACTGCAAGGGGAAAGTATACAGTTAATGGCAGGACCCTTAACAGCATTGATGTACAGGGGGATCTTGGAGCTAAAGTCTATAGCTCCCTGAAAGTGGCCACACAAGTAGATAGAGTGGTAAAGTAGGCATATGACATGCTTGCCTTAATTGGTCAGGGCACTGAGTATAAGAGTAAGGAAGTCATGTTGCAGCTGTATACAAGTTTGGTTAGTCCATATTTAGAGTATTGTGTGCAGTTCTGGTCGCCCCATTACAGGAATGATGTGGAGGCTTTGGAGAAGGTGCAGGTTTACCAGGATGCAGGCATGATAAGGAGAGGTTGGACAAACTTGGGATGTTTTCTCTGAAGCATCGGAGGCCAAAGGGAGACCTGAGAGAAGTTTATGAGAGGCATAGATAGGGTAGACAGTCAGAATCTGTTTCCCAGGTTAGAAATGTCAAGTAGTAGAGGTCATGCATTTAAGGTGAAAGGTAACTTGAAAGGAAATGTGTGGGGCAAATTTTTACACAGAGAGTGGTAGTTACCTGGAACTGGCTAGCAGGGGTAGTGGTGAAAGTAGATATGACAGAGGTGTTTAAGACGCTCTTAGATAGACACATGAATATGCAGGGAATGGAGGGATATGGATCACGTACAAGCGGAAGAGATTTAGTTTAATTTGGCATCGTGTTTGGCGCAGACATGGTGTGCTGTACTGTTCGATGTTCTTTCCCCACAGCTGAGTACCCTTCTCCATGCCCCCATACCAAAGCCATTGTCTCAGGCCATGTTTTTAGCCCCATAGTTGACTCTCTTTTTCTCTTCCCCCATAATTGAATATCCCTCTCTGCACCCTTCTGCAATTGAATATCCTGCTCGGTATCCTCATTAATCTGAATATGTTTCAGACATCCACCCAAAATAAATATCCTTTCTGTCCTACTTTCCACAATAATGGAATACTCTTCTCTGTACCTCCCCCAAAATTTTTTCTGTACTCCCATAGTTCAATATTTTGGATGTTGCTCTCTGGAACAGAATGTGTTTTTCTCTGCTTCCCAGAAATGAATATCCATCTCTGTGCAGCATAATAACTGAAAATTGATTTCTGCATCTCCCTCTCCCACTGTATCTGTCACTACTGATGGTATTGGTATTGGTTTATTATTGCACTTGTACCGAGGTACAGTGAAAAACTTATCTTGCAAACTGATCGTACAGATCAATTCATTACACAGTGCAGTTACATTGAGTAAGTACAGAGTGCATTGAGGTAGTACAGAGTGCATTGATGCAGTACAGGTAGAAACAATAACAGTACAAAGTGTCACAGCTACAGAGAAAGTGCAGTGCAATAAGGTGCGAGGTCACAACAAGACAGATCGTGAGGTCAGAGTCCATCTCATCGTATAAGGGAACTGTTCAATAGTCTTATCACAGTGGGATAGAAGCTGTCCTTGAGCCTGGTGGTATGTGCCCTCAGGCTCTTGTATCTTCTACCAGATGGAAGCGGAGAGAAGAGAGAATGTCCTGGGTGGGTGGGGTCTTTGATTATGCTGGCTGCTTCACCAAGACAGCGAGAGGTAAAGACAGAGTCCGAGGAAGGGAGGCTGGTGTCCGTGATGCGCTGGGCCGTGTCCACAACTCTCTGCAGTTTCTTGCATTCCTGGGCAGAGCAGTTGCCGTACCAAGCTGTGATATGTCCAGATAGGATACTTTCTATCATGGATTGATAGAAGTTGGTGAGAGTCAAAGGGGACAAACCGAATTTCTTTAGCCTCCTGAGGAAGTAGAGGCGCTGGTGAGCTTTCTTGGCCGTGGCATCTACGTGATTTGACCAGGACAGGCTGTTGGTGATGTTCACTCCTAGGAACTTGAAGCTCTCAACCCTCCCGACCTCAGCACCATTGATGTAGACAGGTGCATATACACCGCCCCCTTTCCTGAAGTCAATGACCAGCTCCTTCATTTTGTTGACATCGAGGGAAAGGTTGTTGTCATGATACCATTCCACTAAGCTCTCTATCTCCTTCCTGTACTCCAATTCATTGCCGTTTGAGATACTGGAATTCAGAAGAATGAGAGGGGATCTTATGGAAACATATAAAATTATGAAATGGGATAGATAAGATAGAGGCAGGAAAGTTATTTCCACTGGTAGGTAAGACTAGAACCAGGGGACATAGCCTCAAGATTCAAGGAAATATATTTAGGACAGAGATGAGGAGAAACTGCTTTTCCCAGAGAGTAGTGAATCTGTGGAGTTCTCTGCCCAGGAAAGTAGTAGAGGCTACGTCATTAAATATATTTAAGATGCAGTTAGATAGATTTTTGCATAGTAGGGGAATTAAGGGTTATGGGGGAAAGGTAGGTAGGTGGAGCTGAGTCCATGACCAATTCAGCCATGATCTTATTGAATGGCAGAGCAGGTTCGACAGGCCAGATGGCCGACTCCTGCTCCTATTTCTTATGTTCTTATGTTCAATTTTGTCAAATTTAATTAATTTACTGCACCATTTTATACTCACCTATATTATTTACTGTTGTGTGTTGATTAGCTACGAGCTGAGAGTTATCATCTGGAACACAGACGATGTGCCCCTTGATGATGTGAATCCACTGACAGGAGTCCGATCCAGTGATATCTACATCAAAGGGTATTCAGCAAATTTATACAACAGCTTGTTTTTGCAGCACAATATTATCAGCCAAGTCTCTCTGTCCCCACCACTCCCCTTTCCCCATCTATCCCCAGCTCCCCTGGGATCTCTGCTCCAGTGGTAACTAAAGTACCAGTTTTTACTTCTATGGATGTTGCAATAGGGTTCAATTGGTGAGTGTACCCACAAGATTTGGGGTGGGATGGAGTGGGGTGGTGGATGGGTAGGATTGATGGGATGATTGGGATGTGGCTGGTGGAGTGATGGGATAGAGGAATGAGTGGAGTGTTTAGAGTAAGTTGGGAGTGAGTGAGTTGTTCTGGGTGGGTTTGAGAAAGTGATGTGGGAGGGTGAAATGATGGAGTGATGGGATGTTGGATTGATGGGTTGATTTGGATTTGGGGCTGGATATACATGCTGGGTGGATGGAGTGTGATTGAGATGCAGTTGTTGCTGTTGGGGTGTGTGTGTGTGTGAACCCTACAACCTGAAAGATTTCAGGTGAGTTCACTAAAAAGTTCCAAGGTATGTCTACTGGGACTTTAACTTTCTTAACAGAAAGTGAAGGATTATAACTATTAATGATATGATTTTCTCATCAGAACCTTTTATATTTGTCTGGAAGCTGTGATAAACCTGTGCTGGGATCAGATCACCACTCCTTTTGCTGAATGAAAGATTATCATACTAAACTACCCAAACCAGTTTGGAGAATGTTCCTTAATTGGTCAGGGTGGGTACTGTAGGTACTTCCACTGCCCTATTCAGGATCACATGGGGAAAAAAAATACTTAGCAAAGCTATTGTGTCTGCCCCCCACGCCCACAACCCAATTCCACCTCCCACCCCCCACCCCAATCTCCCCAAGAAACTCTTCTCAGACATGCAAACGTTTTGTAAGAACCATATGGCAATGTGAAGTGGGAACAATTCAGAGAGGAATCAGAATTAGGAAGAAACAGGTTTGATCCTTGACAATACCATCCGCACAGGCAAACTGAGTCTTCTATCATTGTGTATAAAATGATTATTTAATTTTGCAGTTGGTTGAAGGGTTTGGAAAATGATAAACAAGAGACTGACGTCCACTTTAACTCTCTGACTGGAGAAGGAAATTTCAACTGGAGATTTGTTTTTCGCTTTGACTACTTGCCTACAGAGAAAGAGATTGTTTATAAGAAGAAAGAATCCATTTTCTCCTTGGAGGAATCAGAGTTTCGTCAGCCTGCTGTACTCGTGCTACAGATCTGGGATTATGATTTGATTTCTGCCAATGATTTTCTTGGTAAGTATTTAAAATTTTCTAGTTCCAGAATTGTTTTTGATAATTTTTGTGCTTTTCCCATAAATATTCTTTACTCTTCTAAATGATTTCAAAGCTACAAAAAGACTGTAGAAGAGGTTTCTTAAGACGATGTTGGGGATGAGAAGTTTGAGATCATTACCCCAGAAGTAACAACAAAAGTTACGGGTCACAGAACAAGTTCCATGACATTTTTTTAAATGGAAGTGGGTATCTATATATAGAAAAGTTTCAATGTGCTTGGCAAAGAGGTTGGGAATTGGACTAAGCAGATACATCACTCAAAGGCCAGATAGATAGAATGGGTCCTCAGCACTGAGTTCCTGGAGACCTGTGGCTGTAAGTTTTGATTGGGCACTGGGAGGAAATTGCAAAATATTAAAAGTGCTAGTGATCACAGCAGTGAAAACCCTGTGTGCTCCCCCTCCTCCTCTTTCTCTGCTTAGCTGGGCTCTCCAGCTGGAGGAATTTAAGAACATAAGGAACAGGAGAACGACATTTTGCCCCTTGAGCCGTCTTGCCTTTCAACATAAAGAGCTGATCTACCTTGAAACAGATGTTCCTCTCTCCATCTCCCTTGATCCAAAAATCTATTGATCTCTGTTATGATTCAATGAATAACCTGAGCCTCCAAGACCTTCCAGGGCAGAGAAATCCAAAGATTCAACATCCTCTGAATGATGCTGCCTGGACTAGAGAGTATGAGCTATAAGCAGAGGTTGGACAAACGTGGGTTGTTTTCTCTGGAGCACAGGAGGCTGAGGGGAGACCTGATGGAAGTTTATATGTTTATGAGAGGCAGAGACAGAATCTTTTTCCCAGGATAGAAATGTCAAGTACCAGAGGATGTGCATTTAAGGTAGGAGGAAGTTTAAAGGAGATGTGAGGGGCAAGTTTTTTTACACAGAGAGTAGTAGGTGCCTGGCATGGGCTGGGTTTGTGGTAGAAGCAGATAAAACAGTGGCATTTAAGAGGCTGTTAGATAAACACATGAATGTGCAGGCAATGGAGGTATATGGATAACATGCAGGCAGAATAGATTTAGTTAAATTCAACATCGTGTTTGGCACAGACATCATGAGCTGAAGAGCCTGTTCCTGTGCTGTACTGTTTTATGTTCTATAAAATACTCCCAGCTACTAACAGATCAGCCAAGATCACTTCTGCCACATTTAGCCAAGGTGACATTTAAACTGTTTGTCACTCTTTCAACCAGTACCAGTGGTGTGATGCTCCTAACAATCCTGATTCTTGTTGTTCCTTGTTCCTCAAAGTCCTTGCTCTGCAGGCCACATGGCCAGAACAGTTGTTCGCTCAAGATACCAGTAAACCAGTCCATGTTGTGAGAACAGTTCTTCCACACTGATGCCATCTAGTGTGCCTCCTGGAAGGTGCCGAAAGGTTGGGGATTATGTCATTTGTACTTTGAAGTGCCTTCTGTACAAACAATACCAAGAAAATCACTGCAAATATTCAAATACAACTTTCCTTTCCAATCTCAGAAAAGACATGAATCCCATTAATTGGGTTTTAATTTTTAAATTTGATGGCAATCCATTTCTTCAGCCTTATGACCTGCCCATTGTCCCTGCCACTATTCTGGTGGTTTAAGCAGCAACTACAACAGCATAAATTAATTTTCCAAAATTTAATGCTTTCTGATAACCTAAATATCTGCACGTCTATAATATGAAACTTGTTTTGTCAGAGTCAGGGTCATGGAACAGTTTGACTATTTTTTAGGCTTTGGTTAAGAATGTGGTGCAAACTTTGCATCTGTGGCCAAAATTAAATTGTTACTTAAGTTGCTAAGGATTACCATTTTACCATTGTAGGTTCTGTTGAATTGAAGCTGAATGATATGATCCGAGGAGCAAAGACAGCTGACCAATGTACCATCAAGATGGCAAAAGAGAAAGCAGGTCCTCGTGCCTCCATCATAAGGGGAAAGAGGATGAAGGGATGGTGGCCCATGATCAAGGTGAAAGAAGCAGAAGATGAGGAAGAAGAAGAAGACAATGAAAGCAAGAAGAAGAAGAAAAAAAAGAAAAAGAAGAAAGTAAAAATTGAGGATGTTGAGTTTACCGACTGCTCTGGCAACACGTACATTCTTAGGGTGAGATATTGTTTCCTTCTTGTATCACCAGCTCAAAGAGAAATATGTAACTGGATAGGATCCTGGTTTGGTGACTTGTGTCTTCACCTGGACCAATTCTAGGCCACTCAGATGGGACACATTGTATATGGTGAATTAGGGTGGGCTCCGCTCAATTGCAGAGGGTAATAGAATTCATTTGATTCTGCTTGGTAATTTCACTCAGGCTACAGAACATTTAATGCTTGCAATAAGATAATAGAATTATAGAAATGTATAGCAGAGAAGTGTGGCCTTTCAGCCCAACTTGTCCTTGCTGACCGTGATGCCCATCTATGTTAATCCCATTAGGAACTTATCCCTCTCCTCCTTGAGTATCTGACCAGATGTATTTTAAATGTTGTAATTGTATCTGCCTCCATCACTTCTTCTGGCAGCTCATTCCATATACCCAGCACCCTCTGTGTGAACATAGAATAGTACAACATGGGAACTGGCCATTCGGCCCACCATCTCTGTGCTGACCATGATGCCAATCTAATTAATCCTATCTGCCTGCACATGGTCTATATCTCTCTATTCCCTTACTGTTTAACTGTCTGCCTAAATGCCACTTAAACATTCCTATTGTATTTCCTTCTACCACCTTCCCCGGCAGTGCTTTCCAGACACCTACTTGCCTCGCAAATCTCCCTTAAACTTTCCCCCTTTCATTTTAAACCTATGCCCTATAGTATTTAACATTTCCACCCTGGGAAAAAGACCCTGACGGTCTATCTATGCCTCCATTAATCTCACAAACTTCTATCAGGTCTCCCCTCAGCCTCTGACGCTCCAGAGAAAACAACCCAAGTTTGTCCACTTTATAGCTCATACTCTCTAATCCAGGCAGCATCTTGGTAAACCTCTTCTGCACCATCTCCAAAGCCTCTACATCCTTCTTGTAATGGGGTGAAGAATTGCACACAATGCTCCAAGTGCAGCCTAACCAAAGTTTTATACAGCTACAACGTGACAAAGGGAACATGGAGAGGGAAGAAAGGACATGGAGTGGCATTATTTTTAAGAACAATTTTGCAGTGCTTGGGATTGAGGCTGCTCTGGACAGATCAAGGACGGAATATCTGTTTAAAATTGCGAAACAATAGAGATGCGATTACACCACTAGGACTGTTCCTTAGGTGGTTAGTGGAATCAGATAAGAGAGGGATGCTGAGCAAAAGGGGAACTGTGGAGGAGAGAAAGGGATTTGCCATCCTGATCTCCCAGTTGCATGCAACTTCAGCTCCCCTCCCCATTCCCACACGGCCCTATCTGTCCTTGGCTTCCTCCACTGCCAGAGTGAGGCCAAACATAACTAGTGGAACAGCCCTTCATATTCCATCTGACTAGTCTACAACCCAACAGCATGAACATAGACTTCTACAATTTCATGTAACCTGCACCCTCTCTGTTCTTTCCTCTCTCTTCCTGATTCCACCTTAGTCCTCTTGCATGTCACCTTCTTTCTGACCCTGCCAATTTCCCACAGCCCCTTGTTTCCCAGTTTCTTTCCCCTCCGCCACCTGGTTCCAAAGACCAATCACCCACACCCTCTACTCACTCCCCTTCCCCCACCATACCCCTTATGCCCAGGATCCCTCACTTATCTGATTCCACTCACCACCTTCCTTATCTGATTCCACATCTGCAGCCCTTTGTTGTCTCCACTAATCACCTCCCAGCCTCTGCCTCTCTCTCCACTTCTCCCTCCCCACCCAGCCCAAATGCCCATCAGCCCCTCTTCACCTGGATCCCCCTATTGCTTGCCAGCCCCTGCCTCACCTATCCCCCTCACCTCTTTATACTGACTGTCTCCCCTCTACACTCTCAGTCCTGATGCAGGGTCTCAACTCAAAATGTCGATGATTCCTCTGTCTCCACAGATGCTGCCTGAACTGCTGAGTTCCTCCAGCTGCTTGTTTTTTTGACCCACCAATACTTGGCCTGTATCCTTCTATGCCTTGTTAATTCAACTGGTTATCTAGATATTAAATGTAGTTCGAGTACCTGCCTCCAACACCCACTCAAGCAGTGCGTTCCAGATTCCAACCACCCTCTAGAGGAAAGAAGTTCTTCCTCAACTCCCTTGTAAACCTTTTATCCCTTACCCAAAGTCCTTCATTATATCTGATAGCAACAGAATTCACTTCTGCATAATTTCTGCATAACACAATTTCTTGGAGAAATTGACCCTTGCATGAATTATTTCCTGGGAATTGTGACAGGTTCCTGGGTAATTTGACTTCAAGGTGAATTAATCTCTTCGGGGATGAAGTGAATTGTGTAAAACCTTAAATGCCAATTTCTACCTGAAGCTTTTTTGTAGCATGCAACAGAAAGAAATCCACCCAGTTTAAGGGATGTAGGAGTACACATAAGAAGGAAATTAGGAAGGCAAAAGGGGACCAAATGATATCCCTAGCAGACAAGATAAAGGGGAATTCTAAAAGATTTTATAAGCATATTGCGGTCCCTTTATGGATTGGCGTGGTGATCTATGTGTTTTATGACAGGAAATGGACAAAATGAATATTTCTCATCTGTATTTATTGTGGAAGAAGGACATGGAAGTTAGTGAGTTTACAGGATCGAACAGTGATATTCCAAAGCATATCAACATTACAAAGAGGAGTTGTTGGAGGTCTTGAAATGCATAAAAGTGGATAAATCTCTGGGGCCTGGCCGGGTATTTCCTAGAATGTTGTGAGAAGCAAGAGAGGAGATTGCTGGGGCCTTGGCAGAGATTTTTGTATCTTCCTTAGCCACATGTAAAGTACTGGAAGACTGGAGGTTAGCTAATGTTGTGCCTTCATTTAAGAAGAGCAACAGGGTTAAGCCATGAAACTACATGCTGGTGAACCTTGCATCATTGATGAAAAAGTTATTGGAAGGGATTCTGAGGGACATGATTTATTTGCATTTGGAAAGGCCAGAACTATTAGGGATAGTCAGCATGACTTAACATGTGGGAAATTGTGTTTCATGAATTTGAGTATTTTGAAGAGCTACACAGAACATAGACCAGTACAGCACAGTATAGGCCTTCCGCCCACGATGTTGTGCCAACCTATATAAACACCTACTCCCTGATCAATCTAACCTTTCCCACACAACCCATAACCCTCCATTTTTCTTACTTCCATGTGCCTAAGAATCTCCATTGTATCAGCCTCTACCACCACCTCAGGCAGTGTGTTCCAGGCACCCACCACTCTCTGTGTGTAAAAAAAACCTACCTCTGACACCTCCCCTAAACGTTCTTCCACTCACCTTAAATGGATATACTCTGGTATTGGCCATTGCCGCCCTGGGGAAAAGGTGCTGGCTTCCCAATCTATCTATGCCCCTCATAATCTTATACACCACTATCAAGTCACCTCTCATCCTGTGACACTCTAAAGAGAAAAGCCCAAGCTCACTCAACCTTTCCTCATAAAACATGTTCTCTAATCCAGGCACCATTCTGGTAAATCTCCTCTGCACCCTCCTTCCTATCTTCCACATCCTTCCTACAATGAGGTGACCAGAACTGAACACAATACTCTAAGTGAGGTCTAACCAGAAATCAGGTAACCAAGAGGATTAGAAGTTGTCTTCATGGCAGTAGAAGTTGTCTACATGAACTTTAGCAAAGCCTTTGACAAGGTCCTGCATGGAATGTCGGTCTGGAAGGTTAGAACACAGGAGATCCAGGGTGAACTAGCCAATTGGATAAAATATTGGCTTGGTGGAAGAATTCAGAGGGTGATAGTGGAGGACTGTTTTTCAAACTGGAGGACTGTGACCAGTGGTGTGCTGCAGAGATCGGTGCTGGGTCCACTTTTGTTTGTTACATATTTGAATGATTTGTTTGAGAATGCAGGTGGCATGATTAGTAAATTTGCTGATGACACCAAAATTGCGGAAGGTTGTTGAAGGTTACAGCAGGATCATCTGGGAAAGTGGGCAACAGTATGGCAGATGGAATTACCTCAGGCAAGTGTGAAGTGATGCCTTTTGGGAAGTTAAACACAGTAAATGACAGGGTCTGGAGAGTGTTGTTGTACAGAGACCTTGGGTACAAGTACATAGTTCTCTGAAATGGGGAACATACATAGACAGGGTGGTGAGGAAGATGCAAGGGATTGTGGCCTTCATTAGCCGAAGCATTGAGCATGGGAGTTATGGCATCATGTTACAGTAGGTGAAGGCGCACTTGGAGTATTGTGAGCAGTTCTGGTTACCACACTGTAGGAAGGACATGATTAAGCCAGAGAGGATACAGAAGAAATTCACAAGGATGTTAACTGGATTGGAGAGCCTGAGTTACAAGGAGAGATTGGGTAGGCTGGGTCTGTTTTTCCTGGAGCAAAGGAGGCTGAGAGGTGACATAATGGAGATACATGAAATTATGAGAGGTATAGATTGGATAGGTAGCTGGTGTCTGCTTCCATGGTAGGGGTATCTAAAACTAGAAGGCATAGGTTGAAGGTGAGAGGGAGGTTTAAAGGATATAGGACGGGTAAATTTTTCACCCATAAAGTAGTTGGCATCTGTAATGAGCTGCCAGAGGAGGTGGTGATGGCAGGAACAGTAACAGCATTTAAGAAGCATCTCGTGCTTGAATGAGAAGGGCATAGAGCGATATGGAAATAATGTGGACAAGTAAGATTACTGTATGATAAGTAGGATGGTTGGCATTGCGTGGTGGGCTTAAGGGTCTGTGTTGTGCAACCCTATGACTCTAATCTTATTGCTACTAAAAAGAGGTTGATACATCCTATCACTCCCATTCTAGAAGGATTGATGGCCCTTTATAGTGTGCCATCTCCGTTGTCTTGATATTCTGTCAATTTATAGAATTTTTCTGAGAAATTATGTGATTATATGATGAGACAAGGCATTCTAGACTGTTAGTTTTAAGTGCAGTTTTAAGTTGCTTATGTCATTGGGACAACTTTTTCACACAGAGGGTGGTGGGTACATGGAACGAGCAGAGGAAGTGGTGGAGGTGAGGACAATTTAAAAGACATTTGGACAGGTACATGACTAGGAAAGGTTTAGAGAGATATGGGCAAATACAGGCAAGGGCAGCATTTCTGTATGTGAACTAGATAATGTTTTGGAGCACACCTGAGGCTCTGAGGTGTACTTCAAGTATTGAAAAGCCCTGACGTGCTGATGTACAGTTCAGGGGATCAGGGTGTTCTTCTAGTATTGTTGTCAAGGTTGTTTCCTCAACCAGTGACACTGAATCGCTTTCCCATTTGTGTCCTGGGGAGGTTTTAGTGACCAGATAAGGAGGCATTGAATTGTACAGTATAATTACAGCCCTATTCCTCCATGCTAACCATAATGCCCATCAACACATCACATTTGCCTGCATTAGCCCCATATCCCACTATGCTTTTCTTATCCAAGTACCTGTCCAAATGCCTTTTAAAGCTGTAATTATACCAACATCTACCTACCCCCCTCTAAGAATAGGAAAGGAGGTAAAGGGGGGGGGGGAAGTGGTATTGCTATTCAGGGATAGTGTCGCAGCTGCAGAAATGGAGGACATCGTGGAGGGATCGACTACTGAGTCAGTGTGGGTGGAAGTTAGAAACAGGAAGGGAGCGATCACTCTATTGGGAGTATCCTATGCCCCCTCCCCTCCCCCCCCCCCCCCCCCCCCGCCCCCCCCAGTAGCCATCAGGACACTGAGGAGCAAGATAAATAAGCAGATTTTGGAAAAGTGCAAAAATAACAGGGTTGTTGTCGTGGGAGACTTCAACTTCCCTAATATTGATTGGCACCTTCTTAGTTCAAAAGGTTTAGATGCGGCAGAATTTGTGAGGTGTGTCCAGGAAGACAGTATGTGGGCGGGCTGACTAGATCTAGTCTACTGGATCTAGTACTGGGCAATGAACCTGGTCAGGCGACAGATTGCTCAGTGCATGAGCATTTCGGAGATAGTAATAACAAGTCCCTACCTTTTGCATAGCCATGGATAGGGATAGGGGCAGACGATATGCAAAAGTTTTTAACTGGGGGAGGACTAATGACAAGAATGTCTTGGGAATGTAAATTGGAAACAGATGTTCTCAGGGAAATGCACAGAAGAAATGCGGAGGCTGTTTAAGGGACATGCATGGGGTTCTGTATAGGTTTGTCCCACTGAGACAGGGAAAGGATGGTAGTGTAAAGGAACCATGGTTATCATAGAATCATAGAACAGTACAGCACAATAGAGGCCCTTCAGTCCACAATGTTGTGTCGACCTTTAAATCTCACCTGAGACTATCTAACCCCTTCCTCCCACATATCCCTTTAACTTAAATTCCTCCATATGCTTATCTAGTAATCTCTTGAATTGGACCGATGTACCTGCCTCCATCACCACCCCAGGCAGCACATTCCATGCCCCAACCACTGTCTAGGTAAAAAAACATCCCTCTGATATCTCCCTTGAACCTCCCACCCATTACTTTAAAGCCATGCCCTCTTGTGTTGAGCATTGATGCCCTGGGAAAGAGGCGCTGGCTGTCCACTCTATCTATTCCTCTTAATATTTTGTACACTTCTATCATGTCTCCTCTCATCCTCCTTCTCTCCAAAGAGTAAAGCTCTAGCTCCCTTAGTCTCTCCTCATAATGCATACTCTCCAAACCAGGTAGCATCTTGGTAAATCTCCCCTGCACCCTCTCCAATGCTTCCACATCCTTCCTATAATGAGGCAACCAGAACTGGACACAATACTCCACGTGTGGTCTAACCAGAGTTTTATGGAGCTGCATCATTAGCTTGCGGCTCTTAAACTCGATCCCACGACTTATGAATGCTAACTTCCCATAAGGTTTCTTAACTACCCTATCCACCTGTGAGGCAACTTTCAGGGATCTGTGGATATGAAACCCCAGATCCCTCTGCTCCTCCACACTACCCAGTATCCTGCCATTAACTTTGTATTCCACCTTGGAGTTTGTCCTTCCAAAGTGTACCACCTCACACTTCTTGGATTGAACTCTACCTGCCACTTCTCAGCCCAGCTCTGCATCCTATCAATGTCCCTCTGCAATCTTTGACAATCCTCCACACTATCCACAACACCACCAACCTTTGTATCATCTGCAAACTTGCCAACCCACACTTCTACCCCCTCATCCAAGTCATTAATAAGAATCACGAAAAGCAGAGGTCCCAGAACCAATGCTTGTGGGACACTGCTCATCATAGCCCTCCAATCTGAATGCATTCCCTCCATCATAACCCTCTGTTTTCTACAGGCAAGCCAATTCTGAATCCAAACAGCCAAGCCTCCCTGGATCTCATGCCCTCTGACCTTCTGAAGAAGCCTACCATGTGGAACCTTGTCAAATGCCTTATTAAAATCCATGTAGACCACATCTACTACACTACCCTCATCAATCTGCTTGGTCACCTCCTCAAAGAACACTATCAGGCTTGTGAGACATGATCTGCCCTTCACAAAGCCATGCTGGCTGTCCCTGATCAGACCATGATTCTCTAAATGCCCATGGATCCTATCTCTAAGAATCCTTTCCAACAGCTTGCTCACCACAGACGTAAGGCTCACTGGTCTATAATTCCCTGGACTATCGCTACTACCTTTTTTGAATAAGGGGACAACATTTGCCACCCTCCAGTCCTCCGGTACCATTCCCGTGGATGAGGACTCAAGGATCCTAGACAACAGTTCAGCATTCTCCTCCCTCACCTCGCAGAGCAGCCTGGGGAATATTCCATCAGGCCCCGGGGACTTATCTGTCCTAATCTTTTCTAACAGCTCCAACATATCCTATTTCTTGATATCCAGATGCCCTAGAACATTAACCTTACCAACACTGTCCTCAGCATCATCGAGGCCCCTATCCTTGGTGAATACTGAAGAGAAGTATTCATTGAGGACCTCACCCACTTCCACAGCTTCCAGGCACATCTTCCCACCTTTGTCTCTAATCGGTCCTACCTTTACTGCCGTCATCCTTCTGCTCTTCACATAAGTGAAAAATGCCTTGGGGTTTTCTTTAACCTGACTCACCAAGGCCTTTTTATATCCCCTTCTTGCTCTCCTCAGCCCCTTGTTACGTTCCTTCCTTGCTACCCTATATTCCTCAAGAGCCCTATCTGATCCTTGCTGCCTAAACTTTATGTATGCTGTCTTCTTCCTCCTAACTAGATGTTCCACCTCTCTTGTCACCCATGGTTCCTTCACCCTGCCATTCTCTCTCTACCTCACTGGGACAAATTTATCCCTGACGTCCTGCAAGAGATCCCTGAACAACAACCACATCTCCATTGTACATTTCCCTTCAAAAATGTCATCCCAATTTGGTTGACAAGAGAGGTGAAATATTTAGTAAAGAGGAAGAAGGAAGCATACTTAAGTTTAGGAAGCAAAAATCAAGCAGGGCTCTTGAGAATTATAAAGTTGCCAGGAAGGAGCTTAAGAAGGGACTTAGGAGAGCTAGAAGGGGACATGAGAAGGCCTTGGTGAGTAGAATTAAGGAAAACACCAAGGCGTTCTACACATATGTGAGGAACAGGAGGATGACTAGAGTGAGGGTAGGATTGTCCAGGGATAAAGGGGGAAACATGTGCCTGGAGGCAGAGGAGGTAGGTGAGGGTCTTAATGAATACTTTGCCTCAGTTTTCAGTAGGGAGAGGGACTTTGATGAATGTGAGGTCAGCGTAGAACAGGCTGATGTGCTGGAGTATGTTGAAGTTAAGAAAGAGGAGTTAAGTTGGAGCTTCTGAAAAACATTAAGATAGATAACTCCACAGAACCAGACGGGATATACCCCAGGTTACTACAACAGGCAAGGGAAGAGATTGCTGGAGCATTGATGATGATCTTTGCATCGTCCCTGGCCACAGGAATGGTACCAGAGGATTGGAGGATGGCAAATATTGTTCTCTTATTCAAGATAATCCTGGGAATTATAGACCAGTGAATTTTACGTCAGTGGTGGGCAAGCTATTGAAGAGGATTATTAGGGACAGGATTTGCGAGCATTTGGAGAAGCATAGTCTTATTAGGGATAGTCAGCATAGCTCTGTGAGAGGCAAGTCTTGCATCATGAGCCTGAATGAGTTTTTCGAGGAGGTGACAAAACAAATAGATGAAGGTAGAGCGGTGGATGTGGTATATATGGACTTCAGTAAAGTGTTTAACAAGGATCCCCATGGTAGGGTCATCCAGAAAGTCATGAGGCATGGGATCCATGGAGACTTGGCTGCGTGGATTCGGATTTGGCTTGCCCACAGGAGACAGAGGTTGGTAGTAGATAGAGAATATTCTGCCTGGGGGTCGGTGACTAGTGGTGTTCTGCAGGGATCTGTTATGGGACCCCTACTCTTTGTGATTTTTATAAATGACCTGGATGAGGAAGTGGAGGGATGGTTAGTAAGTTTGCAGATGACATGAAGGTTGGAGGGGTTGTGGATAGTGTAGAAGGTTGTCGTAGGATACAACAGGATATAGACAGGATGCAGAGGTTATTGGAGAAGTGGCAGATGGAGTTCAATCCAGAAAAGTGTGAGTGATACACTTTGGAAGAACAAATGTGAAGGTGAAGTGCAAGGTTAATGGCAGGATTCTGAGCAGTGTGGAGGAACAGAGGGATCTTGGGGTCCAGGTCCATAGATCCCTCAAAGTTGCCACTCAAGTTGACAGGGTGGTTAAGAAGGCGTATGGTGTGCTGGCCTTCATTTGATTGAATCCAAGAGCCGTGAGGTAATGTTGCTGCTCTATAAAACACTGGTTAGGCCACACTTGGAGTTTTGTGTTCAGCTCTGGTCATCTCGTTATGGGAAAGATGTGGAAGCTTTAGAGAGGGTGCAGAGGAGATTTACTTGGATGCTGCCTGGATTAGAGAACATGTCTTATGAGGAAAGGCTGAGCGAGGTAGGGTTTTTCTCTTTGGAATGACTTAGGATGAGAGGTGTAAGATTATGAGGGGCACAGACAGAGTGGACAGCCAGCACATTTACCCCAGGGCGGTAATGGCCAATACCAGAGGACATCCATTTAAGCTCAGAGGAGGTATGTTCAGGGTAGATGTCAGAGGTAGAGTGGTGGGTGCCTGGAATGCACTGCCAGGGGTGGTTGTAGAGGCCGATACAATAAGGACCTTTAAAAGGCTCTTAGATAGGCACATGGAAGAACGAAAAATGGAAGGTTATGGCTTGTGTAGGGAGGAAGGGTTAGGTTGATCATGGAGGAGGTGTACATATTGTTCAGCACAACATTGTGGGCTGAAGGGCCAGTACTGTGCTGTGCTGTTCTATGTTCTACCATTTCCTCTGGCAGCTTGTTCCATAGAATCACCACCCTCTGTGTGGGAAGCTTCCCCCTCAGATCTCTTTGAACTTTCTCCCCTCTCATTTTGAACCTGTGATCTCTTGGACTCCCCCACACTAGGAAACAAATTCTACCTATCTATGACCCTCATAATTACCCATCAGTGTCTCCATTGCAGTGAGAGTAAATCCAGCCTATCTAATCTCTTTTTATAAATTAATCCCCCCATTCCAGGCAACCTCCTGGTGAAGTCATAGAAACTGCAGATGCTGAAATCTGGAGCAAAAAACAAAATATACTACTGGAAGAATTCAGTGGATCAAGCAGCAACTGTGGGGGGAAATGGGATGCCTTTGGACTTTTTTCTGGAAATATGGCTTTCCCTCTGCTGTAAATAATGGTTCCCTCGCATGCACTTCCTCCATTTCCTGCAAGCCTGTTTCCACCCATCCCTCCCCTCACACAGAACAAAGATAGTGTTCCCTTGGTCCTCACCTTTCACCCCACTAGCCTCTCCATCCAACACATCATCCTTTGCCACTTCTGCCAGACCCAACAGTATCTTACCATCAGCCACATCTTCCCCTCTCCCCCTTCCCTTTGTGCTTTCCGCAGAGACCGCTCTCTGTGACTCCCTGGTCCACTCATCCTTTCCCAACCACCTCTCCCTGTCTCCTAATACTTTTCCCTGCAACTGCAGGAGGTGCAACACTTGTCCCTCCACCTCCTCCCTCACCACCATGCAGAGACCTAAACAGCCCTTCCAGGTGAGGCAGGGATTCACTTGCTCTTCCTCCAACCTTGAACACTGCATTCAGTGCTCGCGATTTGACCTCCCATACATCAGCAAGACCAAGTGTAGGCTAGGCGCCAATTTATGGAGTATCCGTGCTCCGTAGGCAATGGCCATCTTGAACTTCTAATTGCATGTCACTTCGATTCCCATTCCCTTCCCCATTCCCATCCCCATACCAACCTGTCTGTCCTCCGCCTTCTCCATGGAAACAGTGAGGCCAACTACAAACTAGAACAGCACCGCACATTCAGCTTGGGTAGCCAACAACCCAACGGTATTTTCCAGTTTCAGGTGGTCCACAGATCATGTATCCCTTTCCCACTCCCACAGTCCACCCAGGTTCTCTCTCTCTTTGTTCATCCTTTCCATCTTACCCCTCTCATTACCTGGATTTGTTAAACCCCCCCCCCACACCACCAGGCCCTATTTCCACCCTCACACCCCAATCCCAATCTAGTTCCACGTATCACCTACCAGTTCCTATCCCACCATTCCTCCACACTTCTACATGCTGGCCATCTTTCCTCCTCCCTCCCCCTGCCCCAGTCCTGATGCAGGGTCTCGACCTGCAATGTCAACACATCCCTTTTGCCTCACAGATGCTACTTGACTTGCTGAGTTCTTCCAGCAGTTTATTTTTAACATCCTGGTGAATTTCTTTTGCACTCTTCCCATTGCTACTATATCCTTTGAGTAGTCTGGTGACCAGAACTGTACACAATACTCCAAGTGCAGTCTAACCAATGTTTTGTACAGCTGCAACATGGCTTCCCAACTCTTACGCTTCATGCCTCAACCTATGAAGGTATTGGTATTGGTTTATTATTGTCACTTGTACCGATGTACAGTGAAAAATTTGTCTTGCATACTGATCGTGCAGGTCAATTCATTACACAGTGCGGTTACATAGAGTTAGTACAGAGTGCATTGATGTAGTACAGGTAAAAACATGCAGTGCAATAAGGTGCAAGGTCACAACAAGGTAGATCGTGAGGTCATAGTCCATCTCATTGTATATCTCATTCAATAGTCTTATCACAGTGGGTTAGAAGCTGCCCTTAAGTCTGGTGGTACGTGCCCTCAGCCTCCTGTATCTTCTACCCGATGGAAGAGGAGAGAAGAGAGAATGTCCCGAGTGGGTGGGGTCTTTGATTATGCTGGCTGCTTTACCAAGACAATGAGAGTAAAGACAGAGTCCAAGGAGGGGAGGCTGGTGTCCGTGATGCGCTGGGCTGTCTCCACAGCTCTCTGCAGTTTCTTGCAGTCCTGGGCAGAGCAGTTGCCGTACCAAGCCGTGATACATCCAGATAGGATGCTTTCTGTGGTGCATCGGTAAAAGTTGGTAAACATGTCGAATGCCTTCTTCACTACCCTATCCACCTGTATCACCATTTTCAGGAGGATTGTCCATGTAAACCACTTCTATCGCCCTGCCTTCATTAATTTTCTTAGTTACCTCCTCAAAATCCTCAATAGATTTGTAAGACATGATTTCACCTGCACTGAACAATTTGACTTCTAATCAGTCCCTGCCTTTCCGGGTGAACAAATTCTGTCCCTTAGAATTTGCTCTAATAATTTCCTTGCTTGATTAAGGGAACTACATTGGCTATCCTCCAGTCTTCTGGTACCTCTCCCATGGCTAATGAAGATGCAACAATCTCTGTCAGAGACCCAGCAATCTTCCTCTGTTAGCATCCTGGAATAGATCCCATCAGGCCCCAGGAATTTATCCACCATAATGTATGTCAATATCTCTAACCCTTCCTCCTTCCTGACATAGACATGTTCCTGAATATCTGCATACCCCTCCCTAACTCTCCGTCCTCCACATCCTTCTCCCTGGAATACGAAAGAGAGGTATTCATTTAGGATCTTGCTCATATCCCCGGTACCACACATAATTTCCCTTTTGGCTCCTAAGGAGACCTACTCTTTCCCAGCTGCCCTCTTGCTTGTAATATACCTATAAAAAGGTTTTGGGGATTCTCTTTACTCTGGCTCGCCAAGGCCATCTCATGGTCCATTTTTCCCCTCTTAACTGATTTCTTAAGTTTTCTCCTCTAGCCCCTATAAACCTCAGATGACTCATTTGACACCAACTGCTGATTCCTGACATATGCCTTGTTCTTACTTCTTATCAAATCTCTAGTTTCCTTTGTTGACCTAGGTTCCCTAATCTTATTATCTTTGCTTCTTGCCCTTACAGGGACATGCTGGCTCTGAACTCGCTTTAAACACCTCCCACTTATTGGATGTTTTTCCGTCTAACAGCTGCTCCCAATCTACTTTCTCCAGATCATACCATTGAATGAGCCCTACCCTGATTTAACACGCTAACTTTAGGACCATTCTTAGCCTTTTCCATGACTACCTTGATAATTATCGAACCATGGTCACGGTTTCCAAAGGGTTCCTCCAGAGACACTTCCACCACTTACCCATTTTTATTCCCTGAGAAAAGGTTGAGTACAGCTCCTTCCCGAATAGGATTCTCTACATATTGCTTTAAAAATTGCTCTTGGATGCATTTTATAAATTCCATTGTATCTAAGCCTCTTACACTAAAGCAATCCCAGTCAAATTCTCCACCACTACAACCCTATTGTTTTACACCCTACTGTGATTTGCCTACATGTTTGTTTTACTAATTCCTGCTGACTATTGAGGGGCCTATAGTATAACCCCATTAAAGTGATCGTCCCTTTCTTATTTCTAAGTTCTACACACAAAGCTTCATCAGCTGATTCCCGCTAGGATGTTCTCCCTAGAACTGCTGTAATGCTCTCCCTGATCAGCAGTACAACACCCCCTCCCCTTTTCTACCCCTTCTGTCACACCTGAAACTTCTATAAATATCTTTTGTTTATGACAGGGTAAAGTTGAGGCTGAGATGCACTTGCTCACTCTGGAGGAAGCAGAAAAAAGTCCTGTTGGCCTTGGTCGGAAAGAACCAGAACCACTAGACAAACCCAAGTAAGTGAACAAAAACCTTTAGCTATTGCAAATTTGAAAGCTATTGCAGAAATAAGCTGGCAGATTATTATCTAGGAGGAGAGAAAATCCAAAGCACGAAAGTACAAAGGGACTTGGGGGTACTCGTGCAGGATACCTTAAAGGTTAACCACCAGGTCGGATCGGTGGTAAAGAAAGCGAATGCTATGTTGGCATTCATTTCGAGAGGTATAGTGTATAAAAGTAAGGAAGTGTTGATGAGGCTCTACGGGGCACTAGTGAGGCCTCATTTGGAATATTGTGCGCCGTTTTGGGCCCCACATCTTAGGAAGGATGTGTTGACGTTGGAGAGGGTTCAGAGATTTACGAGGATGATTCCAGGAATGAAAGGGCTTACGTTTGAGGAGCGTTTGTCGGCTCTTGGACTGTACTCGCTGGAGTACAGAAGAATGAGAGGGGACCTCATAGCGACATTTAAAATATTGATAGGAAAGGACAGAGTAAATGTGGCTAGGCTGTTTCCCTTGGTGGGTGAGTCCAGGACCAGAGGGCACAATCTTAGAATTAGAGGGTACAGTTTCAAAACAGAGATGAGGAAAAATTTCTTTAGCCAGAGGGTGGTGAATTTGTGGAACTCCTTGCCACGTACAGCAGTGGAGGCCAGATCAGTGGGGGCGTTCAAGGATGAGATAGATAGATATCTAAATAGTCAGGATATCAAGGGATATGGGGATAAGGCCGGTAATTGGGATTAGAATAGTTTTTTTTCTTCTTCTTCCCCCATTCCCCATTTCTCATTTCTATTTCCCTTTCCTTGGAGCAGACTCGATGGGCCGAATGGCCTGCTTCTGCTCCCTTGTCTTGTGATCTGTTCCCATTGGCAGAGGGGGGGTCAAGAACTTAAGAGATCCTAATGAAGATCATTGGTTAAAAAGCCAAAAATATTATGAAAAATATTTTAGCACAGTGAGTGATTAGGGTCTGGAATGCAATGCCGGGGGTAAGAGTGAAGATAGGGCTAACTGCTGCATTCTAAAGGGAGCTGGATGGTGACTGAAAGTCTTGTAAGGTTATACGGAGAGGACAGAGAAGGAGCACTGAATGGATTGTTCTTGCATCAGAGATTGCATAGACGCCATATTCTCAGACCAGTCTGTAAACTGAAATCCACCATTATTGCCCATGTCAGAAATGTGCCCACAAACATGGCCTGCTCACTCCCTCACACTGTTTGGCGATCTGTAGTTCACTCCCAGATATTACCCCAGATACGTTCTCCAGTCTACTCCATATAGCCTCAGTTGATGATGCTTTAACACACAAATTAATTCTTGCAGCAGTGATTATTTCTTTAACCATTAATGCCAACCAATAATGCTCCCCAATTATCTGCTTTTATTCCTGAAAACCCTAATCTGGAACATTAAGCTGCCAGTCTTTATGCTAGTTTCAAGTTATAGTTCAGTTCCAGGCATGGTACCAGGACTGAAAGATCTGTACCTGTGAAGCCCCAGTTCTGCCTCATCACATTCTAGCCTTGGGGATAAAGGTGAAAATGCCAGCACCCTTTCAGATTAGTACTTGTAATCATATGTTTAATGTTAGTCATTGGGAAAGGTGACCCCATGCATCCAGTTTCCAGTCTTTCATTATTGGGTAGAAAAATCTTCTTTTTCCCTCTCTGAACTTGGATGATCTTACTCTTCTGCACAATGAATTTCTATTACTTAAAAGGGGTAATAATTAGAAGCAAGTTAAAGTGGCTTCCTCAGGTTCTGTGAAACAAAATGGAAGGGTTAAGATAGTGAATAAAAACGGGCATTTCAGAAGCTTGGGTTGGTGGAAGTACACGTCAGACAGAACGTAAACTGGGACAATTATCGAGTATGTAACACAGTGTGATTTACATAATTGCTTTCTGTTAATGTCAGCGCATCAGGACACTAATTAAGACATCATTGTTGTTTTTGTCACTAAAATGCATAGCCCCAATACTGCATAATTAACTAATTTGTGCATTTATTTTGTAGCCGACCGAACACATCCTTCAACTGGTTCATCAACCCATTGAAGTCATTTGTATACTTCATATGGAAAAATTACAAGTGGTACATTGTTGGCTTACTGGTCATTGTCATCCTGGCCCTCTTTATCTTCTTGATCCTTTACACCATGCCTCAGTTCATCAGTGAGAAGATCATCAATGGCTGAGTCTATTGCCACTACAACTCCAGCAGCGATGATTCCAGCACAAATTCAACATAACTCGACTCCAGCACAGCAGTCTCTTCAGAATTGCAAGTGCAGGGCAGCACTCAGCTACATTGGGAAAAGTCATAATGGGGATATCTTTCACAGCAGTAACTGACTCCCAGACAGACAGTTTACCCAAAGTCTTGCAGCTTATGGCATTTGATAAATGAAATGGATAGAAACAAGCAAACAAGCTGCTATCGTAACAAACAGCAACAGAACCCAATTGAATGCTCTTAAAACTGACTGGAATCACTGCTTGAATGGAAAGTTATTTGTCCATGTTCCAATATGACATATCAATGATTCTTTATTCCAGTAGACCTATAGAAATACTGACCTGCATGCAAAAGAATGCATCAGTATAAATGTTAATATATTTTAGTTACAATTTATCTGTAATTCAACATAGTACAATTTCCAATAAAAGTCAAAGACCAATTAACTATCTTCTCATGCTCACCTGTAATCTAGCTGTTACCATGAATGTTATTTGATTATTATATATTTCTAAACATTATTGCTACCTAAATTCTGTAAAATATGTGCGAATTCATGAAATAAAAGTCATCAATAGTTAAGTATTTCTGTTGTACAATCTTGTAAATTTACAAGAATACTTAAGATAGATAGTATGGTGATGCAGAGGGGCACATCTAGTAGAGGTGCTCCCTCACAGCTCCAGGGGCCTGAATTTAACTCAATCTCGCTGGAGTTTGCACATTCTCCCAGTGACAACATGGGTTTCCTCTCACATCCAGGTTTGTAAGTTAATTGTCCACTGTAAATTGCCCCATAGTGACTGGAAAAATCTGTGGGGAGTGGATGGGAAATATTAATGTAGGATTAATGTAAGTGGGTGCTTGATGATCAGCACAGAATTAGTGGGCCTGTTTGCCTGCATACAATGACCTTTTAACTTTGGATTTGAACCGAGTTTAGACACAGCATTAAAATGTGTCAGTAAAGTGCAGCAATTTAGTATTTTTCAAATGCCATATGAAAGTAAACTCAACTTTTGCCCTTTTGATTTTATGGTCAAAGTTAGTCTAATTACTTAATGGTAATTTGCTTATGGAATAATTTGTCCTGATTACAGAGGTTCTTAAGTTTAGAGTGAGCCTGAAAGCAAATAGTGGATGGGGAAGGAAGCTACAAACAAGATTCAATAGACAAGGTGACATATTTGTTTAATTGTGAGAACCTGAGAAGCAAGGAAGAGGAGAAACTGTTAGGAAATAAAAAAGACTAAAATCCTAGCCTTTAATCACTCACAGAGGATGGAAATAGAGGCAAGCAATGCTTCAGTTGCAGAGACTCTTTAATTACCTCTTGCCTGCACTTGAGCAGTGTTTTTCCTCGAGGGCCAAGTCAACACAAGCTCACTTGAACAAAGCTAAGCCGAAATGTGACAACCCAAGCCTGGTATTGTCCAAAGATCAGAATACAAGTTAGGAGTAAGCTACCAAATAGATAGCAAGACCTCTAACAATATAAGTTTATGCACATTCCTTGTGATCAAGTCACAAGAGACCACAGATGCTGGAAACTGGAGCAACGATCTGCTGGAAGAACTCCAGGTCAACCAGCCTCTGTGCAGGGGATGGGAGGGAAGGGAATGTTGCCGTTTTGAGTCTAAACCCTGCCTCAGGACCTGTAATTGAATGTTTCCTCTGGGTATGCTGGGTTTCCCCCCACATGTCAAAGAGGATGGACATCAGTTTCATTGGTTACTGACAAATTTCATTCATTGCTTTGTGGAAGCTTCCTCCATGTCAAATAAATCAGAGCCAGAATCAATATTTAATGGATTTTCAGAAGACAATATTTCAGCAGGATTTTATTTCAACATCAATGAAAGTACAAAACAAAAATGCTTTGGTGATAAGATGGTTACAACTGAAGCTGGAGCAACAAATCAGCTGGGACCATTTATTTGGCAATTAGAATAGCCTTCACAGATGTTGATAAATTCAATCTCTTGAAGGAATGTTGCTACACTCTGCAGCAGGAATAAACAGGGTTCAGTATCTGTAATGGTCCGGTTTAAAAGGCCCATCCACAGGAACTCCAAGATAAGAGGACTGATCCTCTGATAGTTTGGTTAATTTCACTCCTAGTTTCTCCAAATGCGCAGCAGCCACTGCTTCATCCAGCTGAAAAAGACAGAATACGTTATGACAACCCACAGAAAGTTTATTGCAAACCACAAAATAGCAGCTACTGGAAATCTAAAACAAAAGCACAAAAATGCTGGAAACACCCAGTAGATGAGGCAGCATCTGTGGAAAGAAACAGTTTCAGATTCTAGATCCTTCATCAGAACTGGAGAAAGAACACCATTTTTCAGTATCAGATGGGGAGCGATGGGTTGAATAAAAGGGAACATCTGATAGGGTAATACCAAATGCCTAAAGGTGGCAGTGATGCAGCAGATTATGCCTCTTTCTCTATCTAAGATGCTGCTAACAGCAAGGCTGAGGGACATACCCAGCTGGCCAGAGTTTCAGAGAACAGAAACAAGCCCTTTGGTCCAACTCATCCACACCGACAAAGTTGCCTACTTGAGCTAGTCCCATATGCCTGCATTGGGCCCATACCCCTCCAAATTCTTCCTATCCAGGAACCTGTCCAAATATCTTAAACATTCTTACATCTATCACTTCCTAAGGCAGCTCATTCCACATACCCACCACCTTGTGTCTGGAAAAGCTGCCCCTTAAGTTCTCTTTAAATTTTTCCCTTCACCTTAAATCTCTGCCCCCTAGTTTTAGATTTCCCCTACCTAGAAAAAGACTATTCCTTGTCTATGCCCCTAAGGTCACCCCTCAGCCTCTGCCCACCAAAGCCCCATCCTATCCTTATAACTCAAGGCGTCTGGTCCTGGTGAATCTTTTCTGTTCCCTTTCCAACTAAAGTACATCCTTCCCATGAGCAGGGGGAACCAGAACAGAGCACAATATGCCAAGTATGGCCTCTCACTAATGACTTGTACAATTGCAACAATGACATCCCAGCTCTTGTGCTCAATGACGAAGGCACGCTGTCCAAATGCCTTCTTCACCACTGTCAACTTGTTTCACCTATGTACTTGTACTCTTGGGTCTGTTCTACATTCTCCAGGGCCCTGCCATTTACTGTGCAAGTCCTACCCAAGTTTATCTTGCCAAAATGCATCACTTTGCACGTAAAGAGTTAAATTCCATCTGTTATTCCTTTGCCCACTTTCCCAGTTATTCTAGGTCCTGTTGTGACCTTGGACAACATTCTTCAATGTCAACCATACCACCAATTTTGTGTCTTCAGAAAACTTATGAACCATACCACAGATGAGAAACAATAATAGAGACCCAGCACCAACATCTGCAGCAAATGACTGGTCACAGGCTTCCAGTCTGAAAAACAACCCTGCACAATCACCCTCAGGCTTCCAGTCTGAAAAACAACCCTCCACAATCACCTCCCCCCACCGACTTCTAGCACCAAGCCAATTTTGTATCCAGTTGACTAGCTCAGGCTGGATCCAAAGCGATCTAACCTTCTGGATCAGCTACCATGAAAGATCTTGTGAAAATCCATGTAGACAATGTCAGAGGTCAAACAAACACAGTAAATGGCAAAGCCCTGGGAAGCGTTGTAGTTTGATTTGTTTTTTTTTGAAGAGGTGACCAAAAGGAGTGACAAAGCAGGGTGGTAGTAGACATTTTCTTCATGGACTTTAGCAAAGTCCTGCATGGTAGGTTGGTCCAGAAGATTAGATCACATGGAATCCAGGTAAGTTTGTGAGCAGTGGGGTGCTGCAGGGATTAGTGGTGGGTCCTCTGTTTGTCTGTCACATGTATCAATTTGAATGAGAAGGTAGGTGGCATGATTAGCAAGTTTGTAGATGATATCAAAATTGGTGGTGTGGTGGACACTGAAAAAGGTTGTCTAAGGTTGCAACAGGATCTTGCTCAACTGGAAAAGTGGGCAAAGGACTGGCAGATGGAATTTTGCTCAGACAAGTAAATTTTGGGACATTAAACCAGTCCAGTACATACAAAGTGAATGGCAAGGCTCTGGGGAATGCTGTTGAACTGAAAGATCAAAGGGCACAAAGTTCTCTAAAAGTGGCAACACAGGTAGACGATGGTGAAGACGTATGGCATGCTTCACTGACCATGGCACAGAGTATAAGAGTTGTGAATGTCATGTTACAGTTCCACAAAACATTGGTTAGACAGAATTGTGTGCAGTTCTGGTTGTCACACTATAGGAAAGGTGATTGAGGTCAAGGGGATGTAGAAAAGATTCACAAGGATGCTGCTTGGACTAGAGGGCTTGAGTTGAAGGACAGGCTGGGAATTTTTAAACCTGAAGCATTGGAGGCTGAGGAGTGACCTTATAGAGGTATATAAAATCATGAGGGGCATAGACAAGGTGGATGATCATAGTCTTTTTCCCCAGGGTAGGGGGTCTAAAACTAGAAGGGATAAGTTTAAGGTGAGAAGGGAAAAATTTAAAAGGGGACCAGTGGGACAAATTTTTCCACAGAAGGTGGTGGGCATCTGGAACGAACCATCAGAAGAGGAAGGTTCACACAGGAGGGAGATGATGGTAACCTTGTAGTTAAGGAAAAAATGTGCAAAATATTGAATAGGACTAATGGTTTTAATACCTTTCCATGTGGATAAATTGCTGCATTCAGGTGAAATATATCCCAGGCTATGAAAAAGAGTGCATTTGCCATGGTCATTATTTTCTTCTTTCTTGACTACAGGAATGGTGCTAAAGAGTGGAGAACTGCTCATATGTACCATTGTTTGAAAAGGAAGGGAAGCAATTACAGAGTCGTTCATTTAACATGTTAGGCACATAATTGGAATTGATTCTGAAAGTGTAGTTCTTCATTTATAAAAGCACAAATTAATCATGGACATAGGTAGGTGTTTAAGGGAAAGTCACTTGTGACCAACTTGATTGATTCTGAGATGGTAATAAGGACAGTCAGTCAATGAGGGCAGTGCATTTGAAGTAGTTTATCAATGTTAGCAAAGCTTTTGACAAGTTCCCACAGGGAAGACTGGTTAAAAAAGGAAACCCCATGGGATCCAAGGGAGAGTGGCCAATCAAATTCCAAACAGGCTCAGTGGCAAAATGCAAATGGTTAATAGTTGACTTGTTTCTAATAGAATAAGGCTATTACCAGTGGGCTTCACCAGGTGAGATCCCTGACAGGGGTTGGGCATGATGACATTTGCAGAAGATATAAAAATTGACTATGTGTTTGACAGGGAGGAGGAAACCTTAAGAGTGCAGGAAGATAGAGATAGTCTAGTTTGGTGGATTAGTTTCAAGGATTTCCAAAAGGCACTCAACAACATTCCGCACGTGGGGGCACATTGGCATTGCAAGTAGTGCAGCTGTCTCATAGCTCCAGTGACTTGTGTTCCATTCAGACTTCCAGTATAGTCTGCATGGAATCTGCACAATCTCCTTGTGTGATTACATGTACTTCCAACAGGTATTTCAGTTTCTGCCCACATCACAAAGATGTGCTGGTTGTCAGGTTAATCAGCTGCTGTAAATTATCTCGTGTAGTTAGCTTGTGGGAGAATAGGTTCTGAGCAGCATGGACTCAATAGGCTGAATGACAGAAATAACCAAGAGGCTCCCACTTCAATAACTTTTAAAGCCAATGAAGTAACTTTGGAGTCAATTGTAATTGGGATGAAATATTAATAACATTTGTGAAAGAAAAAGCCTTTAATAGCAAGATAAATTAACCACATGGTACTAAGTTGTCAGAGGCCAAACAAATGCCGGTTTCTAGCACTTTTGGGTAAAAATGCAGATTTCAGATGGATCTAATTCAATGCATGCAGGGTACAAAGAATCATTTCATGTAAAACAAAAATTTCAGAAGAACTGCTGATAAGACAAAGGAACATTAAAGTGGCAATCTTCAGGAAAGGAGAGAATGATCGGAGTGAAATGGGGAAGTGATTCTTGGCAATTTAACTAATGAAGGAAAATAAACATATACCCTAAGAATGTTCTAGTAAAAATTGAAGTCGAGCATAAATGCTTCAACGGCAACATAACACTTTCACTTTGTAAAATGTGTTCCAAGGTACTTTACAGAAGCAATCTTCAAGTAAAATTTGAACCATATTTGAAGGTCTCAGGCATGTAATCAAGAGCTTAGTCAATGAAGTAAATTTTGAGAAGCATTCATAGAGCAGAGCTGCAATGGAGAGCTTGAGGGAGGGACTTTCAGGGGTTAGAAGCCATGTAGAGAAGATATGGCTCCTAAAATTGTAGTGATTAAAATGGAGATCAGGAGAAACAGGAGCTCAGTGAGTGCAAGAGAAGTGGAGGGATTAGAGAACAAGGATGATAACCCTAAATATGTGCTACTGCTGTACCAAGAGTCAATGTCAGTCAGTGTGAACAGGAGTGATGTGTGAACAAGGTGTGTTAGCACAAAGAGCAGAATTTTGGATGAGTGAGAATTCAAACCATTTTCCATCTTGGATGAACTGCCAATCCGTGATTTGGGTGGTTAAGGATCCCACGGAGCCATTCAAACTGAAGTCACCCTCTGGAATTGAAGAGGCTATTCAATGGCAATATGGCACCAGAGCGAGATGGTCAAACTGCTCACAGCTGATTATATTATAATCTTCCTATACTTTTTAGTTAAATTCTGTTATTGCTTTTCCCTTTGTACTACCTCAATGTACTTGTTTTGAAATGATCTGTATGGATGGCTTGCAAAACTAAGTTTTTCACTATATTGGTTCATGTGACAATAATAAACCAATTCCAAATTCCAAGGTACCCAGGACAAAAGTTCTTCCTCATTCTTTGTGGGTGGCCAGTAGCACAGCTGCCTCACAGATCTTACGGCCCAGGTTCAAAATCAGACCTCCGGTGCTGTGTGGAATTTGCAAATTGTCTTTCTAGGTTTTGACCAGGTGCTTCAATTTCCTTCCACATACCAAAGACGTATGGGTTGCCCCTACGTGTGGGTGGGTGGTAGAATCTGGGTGACGATGGGGATATGGGGAGAATAAAACAGTTTAGCATAGGTTTAATACAAGGGGGGGTTGAATACAATTGTTGGGGTAAACTTGGTGGGTTGAAGGGCCTGTTTCTGTGCCACATCACTATGACTAACCATCAACATCGAATAAATGGCCAAGCATTTTTGTTATTTATGGAATCATTAAATGCAGGCTGGCTACTAAATTTACCTACAGAAAATATTACATTTCAAATTATTAACTTTATGCAAAGCATTAACAGTATTAACAATTATACAAATACACAGCCTTTCCATGTAAACAATATAAAATTAAAATGTAACAAGCAATTCATCATTAAAATTTGAGAACATACAACAATAAAGCACAGGCCCTTCGGCCCACAATGTTGTGCTGACATTTTATCCTGCTTTAAGATCTATCTAACCCTTCCCTCCCACATAGCCCTCAGAAGTGGAGGGCTATGTGGGAGGGAAGGGTTAGATAGATCATTCATGTGCCTAAGAGTCTCTAAAATGTCCCTAATATATCTGCCTCCACCACGTCTGCTGGCAGTATGTTACACACACCCACCACTGTGGAAAAAAACACTTACCTCTGATATCTCCCTATACCTTCCTCCAATCACCTTAAAATTACGTCCCCTCATGTTAGCCATTTTCACCCTGGGAAAAAGTCTGACTGTCCACTCAATTTACGCCTCTTATCATCTTGTACACCTCTATGAAGTCACCTCTCATCCTCCTTTGCTCCAAAGAGAAAAGCCCTAGCTTGCCGAACCTACCCTCATAAGACATGCTCTCCAATCCAGGCAGCATCCTGGTAAATCTGCTCTGCACCCTCACTAAAGCTTCCACATCCTTCCTATGAGGTGACCAGAACTGAACACAATACTCCAAGTATGGTCTAACCAGAGTTTTATGGAGCTACAAAATTACCTCACAGCTATTATAGATAAAATCAAGAACTTGCCTTCTTTGGTATGAAGTGTATCCCCACTGGGTACTTGTCAGGATTGGTCCACAGCTCAATCTGTGCCAGAACCTGGTTGGTGAAGGAGTTGCTCATCACAAAGCTGGGATGTCCCATTGCACAGCCGAGATTTACTAGACGACCTTCAGCCAGAACAATGATATGGCGACCGTTCTTCAGCTGATAACGATCCACCTGTGACCAAAAGCACAGAACTTAGAACTTGAACTGAATTTTGACATCATTCAAAAGCAACAGAGACAATTATAATTTACCTCATGTCACAGAATCAGCAACTGCCACAGGTCTGTTTTCAAAATATATCAGTCTACAAGCATGAATGAGTCAGGTAGTAAAGCAAAGCTCCAGGGCCATTTTGTGTTGCCTGGTCTGAACTTTTCATGTCTGGCCACATCCAGAGTTCTTGATTTAATTTTTACGAACTTCCTTGACTCAGCTTTGGCAGCTGTATCGCAAAGTTTTCATATAATACAGAATCAAGCAAAGTGGTGGTGGGGATAGCTGTAGACAGACAGCCAGGTGTAAAGTGATGAACTTCAGGTAGTGGCAGAGGAGCGTTATCCTGACCGGAGGTGATCAGTGGTATTCCGCAAGGATCAGTGCTGGAACCTCTAGTGTTTGTGATGTAGAGCAAAGAACAGAACAGTACAGCGCAGGAACAGGCCCTTCAGCTTCAGATGTCTGTGCCAAACACAATGCCAAATTAAACTAAATTTCTTCTGCCTGTATGTGATCCATATCCCTCTGTTCCCTGCATATTCCTGTGCCTCTTCAAGGCCATTGCCGTATCTGCTTCCATTACCCCTGGCAGCCTGTTCCAGACACCCATCACTAAATAAAAAAAAACTTGCCCCACACATCTTTAAACTTTGCATGCCTCCTTGTATTTGAATGCATGCCCTCCAGTACTTAAGTGCTATGTAAATAATTTGGATGAAGAGGTAGGTGGGCAGATTAGTATGTTTGCAGATGACAAAAATTGGCAGAGTTGTGGATAGTGAGGAAGGTTGTCAAAGGATTCAGCAGAATATAGACCAGTAGGAAATCTGGGCAGGGCCCAAGATGTACACTTACAGCTGTGCAAGTTGTTGGTGAGACCTGGCCTGAATGTGCACAACATTTTGGTTGCCATTTTATAGGAAGGAGATGATTAAGTTAAGAGGGTAAAGAAGAGATTCACCTGGATGTTGCCAGGACTAGAGGACCTGAGTTACCAGGAGACTAGATAGGCTGGGTTGTTTTTCCCCTGGAGCAAAGGAGGCTGAGGTGTGACCTTAGAGGTTTATAAAATCATCAGGGGCATAGATAAGGTAGATAGTCAGACTTTTCCCCAGGGTAGGGGAGTCTAAAACTGGAGGGCACAGGTTTAAATGAGGGCAAAGATTTAAAGAGAACCCAAGGGACGAGTTTTTTTTCCACAAAGAGGGTGGTGCTTATATGGAACAAGCTGCCATAGGAAGTGGTAAACAATGGTACAATTACCATGTATAAATATATCAGACAAGTTCATGGATAGGAGTTCAGAGGGATAGGGGCCAAGTGCAGGCAAATGGGACTAACTCAGGAAAGCACTTTGGTCAACATGAATGAGTTTGGCGAAGGAGCCTGTTTCTATGCTGTATGAACTCTGACAATAAATAGCAGGAGGAATCGAAGCGAAAAAAGGTGAGATTTTTCACTACAGTGTTAAAAAGCAGTATTTTAAAATAATTGAAGTGTTCGGAGGAACTCCTGACCAAGATTCATGTACAAAAACAATTAGGAAAGCAAATATCATGTTGACCTTGCTTTCCAGGAAACTGGAAGAGAGGGTGCAAGCAAGAGCGAGAGTTAACCTTTGGAAAATAAAAACAGCAGGCAGCCATTGGACCATTGAGCAAAGTATACTGTTCATTACAATCATGGTTGATCCTTTCCCTCAGCACAATTTTCGACCATACTCATAGAACAGAACACGAACAGACCCCTTGACCCTCAATGTGTGTGCCCACTGTGATGCCAAATTAAACTAATCCCATCTTCCTGCACATAATCCACATCTCTCCATGCCAAAGAATGGCAAATGGAGTTTAATTCAGATAAGTGCAAGGTATTACATTTTGGAAAGTCAAATTCAGGTAGGATTCATCTTCATCTACTACCAACCTCTGCCTTCTGTGGGCAAGCCAATTCTGAATCCACGCAGCCAAGTCTCCATGGATCTCATGCCTCACAACTTTATGGACAAGCCTACCATGGGGAACCTTGTCAAACGCTTTACTAAAATCCATATACACCACATCCACTGCTCTACCTTCAATTTGTTTTGTCACCTCCTCGAAAAACTCAATTAGGCTCATGAGGCACTACCTGCCCCTCACAAAGCTATGCTGACTATTCCCAACAAAACTATGCTTATCCAAATGCTCATAAGTCCTGTCCTGAAGAATCTTCAAATAGTTTGCCCACCACTGACGCAAGAATCACTGGTCGATAATTCCCAGGGTTACCCCTTTCTTGACAACACATTTGCCATCTTCCAATCCTCTGGTACCATTCCTGTGGCCAGGGAGGATGCAAAGATCAGCGTCAACACGCCAGCAACCTCTTCACTTGCTTCCTGTAGTAACCTGGGGTATATCCTGTCTGGCCCTGGGGACTTACTTATCCTAATGCTTTTCAGAAGCTATAATTTTCTTTTTCTTAACCCTGACATGCTTCAGCACATTAGCCTGCTCTACGCTGACCTCACATTTGTTAAAGTCCCTCTTCCTGGTGAGCACTGAAACCAAATATTCATCAAGGACTTCCCCTACCTCCTCTGCCTCCAGGCACATTTCCCCCTTTATCCCTGAGCAGTCCTACCCTCACTCTAGTCATCCTCTTGTTGTTCATACGTGTAGAACACCTTGGGGTTTTCCTTAATCCTACTCACCAAGGTCTTCTCATGTCCCCTTCTAAGCTCTAAGTCTCGTCTTAAGCTCCTTCCTGGCTACTTTATTCTCAAGAACCCTGATTTTGCTTCCTAAACCTTGTATGCTTACTCCTTCCTCTTGAAGAAATATTCTATCTCTCGTCAACCATGGTTCCTTCACCCTACCATCCTTTCCATCTCAGTGGGACAAACCTATCCAGAATCCCATGCAAGTGGTCCCAAAACAACCACCACATTCCTGCTGTGCATTTCCCCAAGGACATCTGTTCCCAATTTACACTCCCAAGTTTCTGCCAAATACCATCATAATTAGCCCTCCCCCAATTAAATATCATCTGTCCTTGTCCATGGCTATGCTAAAGGTCAGAGAGCTGTGCTCACCATCTTCACAATGCTCGCCGAGAGAAGTCTGTCACCTGACCAGGTTCATTGCCGAGCAACAGGTCCAGTATGGGCTCTCCTCTAATTGGCCTGTCCACATCCTTCCTGGACACACCTAACAAATTCTACCCCATCTAAACCTTTTGCACCAAGGAGGTGCCAATTAATTAGGAAAGTTGAAGTCACCAATGACAACAACCCTAGTATTTTTGCACTGTTACAAAATCTGCCTACTTATCTGCTCCTCAGTTCCTCACTGAAAAATGATAGCTAGGAGGACAGCAGGTGTTCTTAACAAGAGCCACAAGACAGGAACATTAGGCTTGGTGGAAGGAGTCAAAGGGTTAGGATCAGTGGTGGAGGAGAGGGTTTTCAAACCTGTGACCAGTGGTGTGCTGCATGGATCAGTGATGGTACCCTGCTGTCAGTCATATACATGAACAAATGTCGGTGGCATGATTAGCAAGTTTGCAGATGACACCAAAATTGGTGGTGTGGTGGACAGTGCAGAATGTTGTTAAGATTACAACAGCATCTGTATCGTCTGGAAAAGTGGGCAAAGGAATGGCAGATGGAATTTAACTCAAGTGTGAATTGATGTATTTTGGGGAAGTTAAACCTGGGCAGGACTTGCAGTTAAATGACAAGACCCTGGGGAATGTTGTAGAACAGATACCTAGGGTACAAGCACCCAATTCCCTGGAAGTGGCGACAGTGGTAAATGGGGCATATGGCATGCTTGCCTTCATTGGACAGGGCACTGAGTACAAGAGTTGGGACGTTATGTTATAGTTGTACAGAATGTTGGTGAGACCACACCTGGAATATTGCGTGCAATTCTGATTGCCATAGTACAGGAAGGATGTGATTAAAGTTAGGGAGGTGCAGAAAAGATTCACAAGGATATTGCCAGGACTAGAGGGATTGAGTTACAGGGAGAGACTGGATAGGCTCTAACCTAAGTGAGGTTTATAAAGTCATGAGGGGCAAAGATGAAGGTGTTTGGTCAGTTTTTTTCCCAGGCTAGGAAAGCTAGAGGGAGCAAGTTTAAAATGAGGGGAGAAGATTTAAAGGGGACCCTAGAGGCAAGAGGATGGTAAGCATCTGGAATAATGCACACAAAATGCTGGAGGAACTCAACAGGTCAGGCAGCATCTATGGAGGGATCAAGACCCTTCATCAGGGCTAGAAAGGGAGAGGGCAGAAGCCAGATTAAAAAGGTAGAGGGAGGGGGAGAAGCACAAGCTGGCAGGTGATAGGCGAGTTCCTCCTCATTTCCCTCCATAGATGCTGCCTGACCTGCTGAGTTCCTCCAACATTGTGTGTATTGCCCCAGATTCCAGTATCTGCAGAATGTCAAGTATCTGCAGGATGTCAAGTATCTGGAATAAGCTGCCAGAGAAAGTGGTAGGAGTGGGTACAGTTACAACATATAAAACATTTGGACAGGTTCAAGGATAGATAAAGTTTACAGGGACATAGGCCAAATGCAGGAAAATGGCATGTTTGGGACGAGCTCAGGAAGGTGCTGGGTCAGCATGGAATTGGGATGAAGGGCTTGCTTATGCACAATATGACTATCAGCAGGTACAGAATGCAAGATAAAAGGGTGATCTAGCTTAAGCTGCTTTTCTCCCAGAAACACGTCAACTCATTTCTGCAACTTAATGCTATTAATAGTGTCAATATTATTTATCCACTGCTTCACCCACTTGTCAGGAACTTTTTGAAAGCTCATTTAGCAATTATGGATGTTCAAATAACTCTATAGGGATAGTTTGACAGAACTTTCATTTTTACTTCAACCAACTTCATAATTTACCTTTAACAATCCATGAATGTTTCCATTTTTTAGTCCATTTAAATCAGCATTTTTGACCATGTGGAAATTATCCAACTGACTTGTGCTCCATTTGCTGCTCCCACTATTGTTGGGCAAGCACCCTTCAGAGGATCAGGATGTGATAGTTATCCTGCAAAAATGCTTGGTATGATGTTGGAATAAGTTGGAACTGGATCAGAGCTATACAAACATTCTACAGTTGTGCTTAGAAAAGCCAACCTACCTGTGGTTTAATGTTCACCTTCTTTGTAGCATTCTTAGCCAGCCATTTTACATCCAGCTCAATATCGAAGTGACCAATGTTACAAACAATTGAATCATCCTTCATTTGTTCAAAGTGCCTGAAAGGGGACCAAACTGAGATGTACAAATTGAGGGACATTGATACAGTAGATAATGATAAGTTGTTGTATCTATGACCAAAGACGTACAGGTTAGGAGCTGAGGGCGTGCTACGTTGACACCAAAAGAGTGGTGACACTTGTGGACTGCCCCCAGCGCATTCTCAGTAATGTAAAAAGACACATTTCACTGTGTTTCAAAGTACAGGTGACTAATAAATAAATCTTAATATTGAAATATCTTAGGGGTCATAGATTTAAGGGACAGGAGATTTAGAGACAAGAGACACTGCAGATACTGGAAATCTGGAGCAACGCACACAAAATGCTGGAGGAACTCAGCAGGTCAGGCAGCATCTATGGAGTGAAATGAACAATTGATGTTATGGGCCGAGACCCTTCATCAGGACTGGAAGAGGGCAGACCCCAAATTAAAAGGTAGGGGCAGGGGGAAGAAAAGGGGTGAAGGGGTCACGGAAATGAAGAGTGAAGGAGCCCCTTCTCTCTCCTCCACCACCCTCACAACCTGCCCCCCACTATTCCAGAGCCTACTATCCCATCAGATTCCTCCTTCAGCCCTTTGCCTCTTCCACCTATCACCCTCCCGCTTCGCACATCATTTCCTTTCCACCCCGCCCCCACTTCCCCACCCACCTACCTTCCCCCTCACCTATCACTCACCAGCTTGTGCTCCTCCTCCTCCCCTTTTATTCTGGCTTCTGCCCTCTTCTTCTCTAGTCCTGAAGGGTTTCAACCCGAAACATCAACTGATCATTTCCCTCCATAGATGCTGCTTGACCTGCTGAGTTCCTCCAATATTTTGTGTCCATTGCTAGATTCAGGGAACTTTTCAACCAGATGGTTAAACCGTGGAACATATTGCCTCTGCGGTAGTGGTGGAAGATACTCACAGCATGTATTGTGATGAGTACTCAAAATGTGACGGCATAGAAAATTACATGTCAAGGGCTAGAAAATAGGATTAGTGTAGATAGGTATTTGATGGCTGGTGAGGGCACAGTAGCCTCTTCCTTTGCTGTCTGACTGAGACATTAAAACCATCCTAGTCATCCCCAAATAGCCCCTGCACACTGGCACTGCTCACACAGCCCCAGGAATCAAGAGCAAAGAATCAGTTCCGATATCTGGGCTGAAACAAGATGTTTATGGCATACTTGGCCAAAGCAGAGTATTGACCACCTACTTTCACAGAGATGTACAGGAAACACAGTCATTACAACCACTTGGGTAACAGAAATTTGTCCTTCCAGAATTCACAAATCACTACCCAAAAATTGGAGATATGGAAGAAAATTCACTCTTACAGAACTTAAGTGGGGAAAGTATTAAAAAAACATTTTCCACCTCTTGTTTGACACAAGCAGACAATCGCAATATGAGCTGTGTTCTAAGAACACACAACCACCCATAACACGGATCAACTGTATATAAAATGGGATCTTCTTCAAGTCAGGAGGATAACCATAGCTGTTACAAAATAACACTGACACACTATCAAATAGTATAAATGAGAACAGCAAATGAGCTTTAAAAGACCACAGACGGGTGAGTGAAATGCATGAATACAGAAGATCTAATTTAAAGCAGGTTAATGTGATCTAATACTTTCTGGGATAAGCAGTAATCCCAGTATAACCTAAATGGTACTATGCAGCAGCAAAGCCAAGAAGGATCTAGGCAGACATATTCACAAATGTGTCCTAGCAAACTTACTGCCCAAAGAACTAAGCGAAAGGAGATTGTCATATCTTTGGGGCATGGAAGGAACAATCAGAAATTCACATACTGCCTTTATTCAAATAGGCACATGGCTGGGCCAGCATTTAACACATGTCCATCTGCTGATCTGGTTGTGCCAAGTTGATATTGTGAAGGTACTCCTACAAGTTTGTGAGGTAGGGGGGTTCCAACATTTTCTCCAATAAGAAATTCAGGTTATTTGCAAGTCAGGTTGGTGTGCATTTTGAGGGACAGTGTTTTTAAGTGACTGCTCTCCCCTTTCTAGTGACAAGAGGTCAATAGTCTGCAAAGTTTCAGCAAGTTAACACTACACTTGTGCAGCCCATGTGCTGATGGAAGAAACGAGTGATTAAGTATGATGGACAAAGATCCAGTTAAGCAGAGCACTTCACCCTGGATTTCATTAAGCTCAAGTGTTCTGGAACTATACTCATCCAGACAAAGGGAGAGTATTCCATGTGAAAGACAATGGAAAGTCGTGTGTACCTCACTGCAGAATACCCAGCAGTAGTAGCCGCAATATTTATATCTAGCCCAATTGGGTTTGTTAAAGGTGAGGGATGCAGCAATGGCTTTGAAGGTCACAGAAGTTTTTAACCATTGCTGAGAAGTTTATGTTCATGTCACTTGACATTTACCCACCTCAGTGTGGACCAGATTACACAGGACATTTTTGACAATTGGAAATGTACTACAAAACCACTAAAGCTGCACTAATTTGCAAAGTTCGAGGAATAACACAGAAGTATAAGACTATTGAACAGTTCTTCAAAGTAGATGAACATTACGGGTTGAAAAGTCATCAAGAGATAGACTTGCTCAGATAAAAACAAGTCCAGTGCCAGCCACTTCTTACCTTCCCACAATGATATCTTTGCAGCCAGTTGTTGTCACAAAGATATTTCCTTCCTTGCATGCTTCATCCATTGTTGTGACCTCATAACCTACAAAGTAAAAGGAGTTTGATCACTTGCACTAGGGCTAAAAACAGTCGAAGAACATGCTATGCAAGATATAGTATAGAATAACTAAGTCTGGAATAAAGGTGTTGGTGCAGCAGATAAGTTGCCAGACCAGCAATACAGTGACCTAATGATTTCTCAGTGTTCAAATCCCCATGTCACCTGGAATTGAAACTATCCAGTTGGAATTTAAAACTAGTCCTTGATACCATTCAAAAAAAGTAGATTGACATATAAACCTTACCTGCTTGACAAACACCCTTCAGGGGTAGAAATTTGCCAGTTACCCATTTGGGCAACATACTAGTCCAGGTTTATGCCTTTGACTCTGAAGGTGCTTCCAAAATGTCCTACAAACCCGTGTTGTGACACAACTGCAATACATGAACAACAATACACAAAAAGTGCTAGAGGAACACAGCAGGTCAGGCAGCATCCACAGAGGAAAATAAACAGTCGACGTTTCGGGCTGAGACCCTTCATCAGGACTGTTTATTTCCCTCCATGGATGCTGCCTGACCTGCTGACTTCCTCCAGTACTCTGTGTATTGCTCCAGATTCCAGCATACATGAAACAAAGTACAGATGGACAGATCAAGCATCAACATAGGCTTTGAATCCAGTCAACCTCTGTAGCTGTTACACTTTATTCTGCATTCTGTTGTTGTTTTACCTTGTACTGCCTCAATGCACTGCATATTGAATTGATCTACTTAGAAACATAGAAAACCTACAGCACAATTCAGGCCCTTTGACCCACAAAGCTGTGCTGAACATGTCCCTACCTGAGAAATTACGAGGCTCACCCAGAGCCCTCTATTTTTCTAAGCTCAATGTAACTATCCAAAAGCCTCTTAAAGGACCCTATCGCATCCACCTCCACCACCGTTGCCGGCAGCCCATTCCACGCACTCACCACTCTGAGTAAAAAGCTTACCCCTGACATCTCCTCTATACCTACTCCCAGCACCTTAAACCTGTGTCCTCTTGTGGCAACCATTTCAGCCCTGAGAAAAAGCCTCTGAATATCAACACGATCAATGCCTCTCATCATCTTATACACCTCTATCAGGTCACTTCTCATCCTCCGTCGCTCCAAGGAGAAAAGGCCGAGTTCCCTCAACCTGCTTTCATAAGGCATGCTCCGCATTCCAGGCAGCATCCTTGTAAATCTCCTCTGCACCCTTTCTATGGCTTCCACGTCCTTCCTGTAGTGAGGTGACCAGAACTGAGCACAGTACTCCAAGTGGGGTCTGACCAGGGTCCTATACAGCTGCAACATTACCTCTCAGCTCCTAAATTCAATTCCAGTATTGATGAAGGACAATACACCATATGCCTTCTTAACCACAGAGTCAACCTGCGCAGCTGCTTTGAGCGTCCTATGGACTCGGACCCCAAGATCCCTCTGATCCTCCACACTGCCAAGAATCTTACCATTAAGACTATATTCTGCCATCATATTTGACCAACCAAAATGAACCACTTTACACTTTTTTGGGTTGAACTCCATCTGCCACTTCTCAGCCCAGTTTTGCATCCGATGTCCCGCTGTAACCTCTGACAGCCCTCCACACTATCCACAACACCTCCAACTTTTGTGTCATCAGCAAACTTATTAACCTATCCCTCCACTTCCTCATCTAGGTCGTTTATAAAAATCATGAAGAGTGAGGGTCCCAGAACAGATCCCTGAGGCACACCACTGGTCACTGACCTCCATGCAGAATATGACCTGTCAACAACTACTCTTTGCCTTCTGTGGGACAGCCAGTTCTGGATCCACAAAGCAAAGTCCCCTTGGATCCCATGTCTTCTTACTTCCTCAATAAGCCTTGCATGGGGTATCTTATCAAATGTCCTGCTGAAATCCATATACACTACATCTACTGCTCTTCTTTCATCGAAGTGTTCAGTCAGATCCTCAAAAAATTCAAATCAGGCTCGTAAGGCAGGACCTGCCCTTGACAAAACCATGCCGACTATTCCTAATCATATTATACCTCTCCAAATGATCCTGAGAGGCAGGATACATGATCATCATCTCCATCAACTTACCAACCACTGAAGTAAGACTCACTGGTCTAGAATTTCCTGGGCTATCTTTACTCCCTTTCTTGAATAAGAGAAAATCATCCGCAACCCTCCAGTCCCCCGGAACCTCTCCTGTCCCCATTGATGATGCAAAGATTATCACCAGAGGCTCTGCAATCTCCTCCCTCATCTCCCATGGTAGCCTGGGGTACATCTCATCCAGTCCCGGCGACTTATCCAACTTGATGCTCTCTGAAAGCTCCAGCACATCCTCTTTCTCAGTATCTACGTGCTCAAGCTTTTCAGCCTGCTGCAAGTCATCACTACAATCACCAAGATCTTTTTCCATAGTGAATACTGATGTAAAGTATTCATTAAGTACCTCTGCTATTTCTTCTGGATCCATACACACTTTCCCACTGTTACCCTTGGAGTTTTCCTTAATCCTGCCTGCCAAGGCCTTCTCATGGCCCCTTCTGGCTCTCCTAATTTCTTTCTTAAGCTCCTTCCTGTTAACCTTATACTCTTCCAGATCTCTAACATTACCAAGCTCTCTGAACCTTTTGTAAGCTTTTCTTTTCGACTAGATTTATTACAGCCTTTGTACACCACGGTTCCTGTATCCTATCGTAACCTCCCTGTCTCATTGGAACATACCTATACAGAACTCCACACAAATATCCCCTGAACATTTGCCACATTTCTTCTGTACTTTTCCGAGAACATCTGTTCCCAGTTTAAGCTTCCAATTTCCTGCCCGAGAGCCTCAATTCTCCTTACTCTAATTACACAACTTTCTAATCTGTCTGTTCATATCTCTCTCCAAAGCTATTGTAAAGGAGATAGAATTATGATCACTATCTCCAAAATGCTCTCCCACTGAGAGATCTGACACCTGACCAGGTTCATTTCCCAATACCAAATCAAGTAGAGTCTCTCTTCTTGTAGGCTTATCTACATATTGTGTCAAGAAACCTTCCTGAACACACCTAACAAACTCCACCCATCTAAACCTTTTGCTATATGGATATGCCAATCGATATTTGGGAAATTAAAATCTCCCATCACAACAACTCTGTTATTATCACACCTTTCCAGGATCTGTTTCCCTATCTGCTCCTCTATATCCCTGTTACTATTGGGCGGCCTATAAGAAACACCAAGTTATTGACCCCTTCCTGTTCCTAACCTCCACCCACAGAGACTCTGTAGATAATCCCTCCATACCATCCACCTTTTCTGCAGCCGTGACATTATCTCTGATCAACAGTGCCACTCCCCCAGCTCTTTTGCCTCCCTCCCTGTCCTTTCTGAAACATCTAAAACCCGGCACTTAAAGTAACCATTCCTGATCCTGAGCCATCCAAGTCTCTGTAACGGCCATCACATTGTAGCTCCAAGTATTGACCCAAGCTCTAAGCTCATCCACCTTGTTCACAATACTCCTTGTGTTAAAATAGACAGATCTCAAAACATTGGTCTGAGCGCGTCCCTTCTCTATCACCTGCCTATCCTCCCTCTCACACTGTCTACAAGTTCTCTATCTGAGAGCCAACCGCCTCTTCCCCAGTCTTTTCAGTTCGGTTCCCACCCCCCAACAATTCTAGTTTAAACTCATTAGCAATGTACACCACCAAAATCTGATCTCTTGGCACGGAATATCCCTCACTCCACCAAAACTAACTAGCCAGGGAATCAATCTTAGTTCAATGCTAGGAACAGCCTATGCAGAACTAATAATGAAGTGTATACCCAGTGAAGCTTCAACAAGTCTGTGTGCTAAATAGGACAAACAGCAAACACAGAACTAAATGAATTCAACCGATAGGTCAGACAAAAACTCTGCAGTCTTGCCAGGAATGGTAGTGGAACATTAATAGGGGGGGGGGCGCAGAAGCACCATGCACATCCCTTTCCAAAGCAACAGAAGAGTCCTGCATTCAAGCTCTAAAAACAAGGCTGAAGATTTCACAGCTAGTGGACGATGCATCCCTGTTTCCTCCTGAGATCCCATCAGTTTTCAGCCACTTTTTTCCCCATACATTTACACCAATACAGCATAATGCTCAATGCGTGTGATCTGGAACCAGTCACACCCCATGTTACTGTAGTACAGTTACAACATCAGTATCTGTCCAAGAATGCAGACAATTACCAAGGTATTTTCTGCCTTCAATGAACATGTCATCTCATCCACTATGAAACAGTATTTACCTAACTACCCATCAATAACCAGATTGGATTTGGCCATGATCCCTCAGCTTCACATCCTAGTCTTGATCTAAACAGGTTAAAGAACTGAATTCATTGATAAGGCCAACTGCCATTTACATCAAAGCAGCATTTTACAGTGTGGTATCAAGTTGTTGTGGTAAAACTGAAGTCAATGGCCACAAAGGGGAAACAGTTCAACGGTTCAAATCATAACTCACTCAGAGGAAGACGTTGTTGCTTGAGGTGAATCACCCCAGTTCCAGGACATGACAGGAGTTCCTCAGGACAGTATCAGAGGCCCAACCATCATCTTCAGTTGCTTCATCAATGACCTTTAAGGTCAGAAGCAGGGCTGGTCACTGATGATTACACAAAGTTTAATTCCATTCATACCTCAGCAAATGATCTCAGCTACTCAGGCTTCATGAGCCTAACACCTTCATGTCATTTCCAATTTGAATACCATCCTGACAGTTATATCACCATTATTTCATTGTCACTGGGTCTAAATCGTGGAAATTCAGGTTTGGGGTATCTAGAATCAGGTGTCAGTCTCAAAATAAGGTACCTTCATGCAGAGGGTGGTGAATCTTTGGAATTCTTTACCAAAGGTGGCTGCAGAGGCTCATGTAAGAGCTAAAAATCTGTCTAACAGAATTGCCCATAAAGGTGCCATGAGCTGTTAGTGTGAGATTCTGCACTTCTCCTGGTACAGGTATTCCCACAGTGAATGAATAGCCATGAATTTATTGGATGGCATAACAAATACAGAGGGCTGAATGGCCAATTCCATCTGTATTCCTTAGATGTCCACACCTGCATACAAGACCAAGATTACAATCAAAAACGGGAAGTAATATTTGTGTCTCAAAACTGCCAAACCTTTTCGAGCAAGAGAATCTAATCACAAACTCTTGTCATTCAATGGCATTGCTATCACCAAGATCCCCATGAACATGCTGAGGTTCACCATTAACCAAACTGAATTAGACAAGTATGACTACAAGAGGTCAGAGACTGGGTATCCTGCAGCAAGTGACTTACTTCCTGACACCAGAGAGCCTTTTCATTACCTACACCTACAAGCCAAATGTGTGATGGAATACTCTCCTTCCCTGAAACAGCTGCCACACTAAGGTTAACATCCAGACACCACAGTTCACTTGATTGCCATCCTATGCACCATTATAGAAAGGACGTGGAGGCTTTGGAGAGGATGCAGAAGAAGTTTACCAGGATTAGAGGGCATGTGTTATGAGGAGAGGTTGGACAAACTAGGTTTGTTTTCTCTGGAGCAGAGACTGAGGGGAGACTTAGGTGTTCATAAAATTATAAGAGGTATTGGGAGGGTCGACAGCCAGTAACTCCCCCCACCCCCGAGTTGAAATGTCTAGAGAGTATGCATTGAAGGTGGGGAGGGGGTAGTTCAAACAAGATGTTCAGGGCGGCTTTTTTTAAAAAAGGAAATACAGAGTGGTGGTGCCTGGAATGCGCTGCCGGGAGTGGTGGTGAAGACAGATACGATAGAGGTGTTAAGAGGCTCTTAAATAAGCAGATGAATATGCAGAGAATGGAGGGATATGGACATGTGCAGGCCTAGAGGGATTAGTTCAGTTAGCTTAATTAGTGCAGTACAATACTGTGGGCTGAAGGGCCTGTTCCTGTACTGTTCTATGTTTCATGTTCCACCTTCCATTACTGGTTGCTGTATCTACAAACTACGTTACTGTACTCATCCAAGATATTCTTAGTAACTTCCAAACCAGATCTCTATCACCAAGACGGTTAAGAGTTTCATGTACATGGAAACAACACTAGCTGCAGATTACACTCCATACTACACATCCTTCTGAATTAGAAATTATTTCCTTCATTGTCACTGGGTGTTCCAGGCATTAGACTGGCTATGAAGGAACAGTAATACGTGCATTAGAAGAACCACAAGTTGAAGTCCTAAGTTGGAGCAAGGCCAATTTTGATGGTACTACACAGGAACTTTCAAAATTAGATTGGGGGAGGCTGTTTGCAGATAAAGCGATATCTGGCAAGTGGGAAGCTTTTAAGGGTGAGGCAGGGAGAGTTCAGAGCCAGCTTATGTCTGTTAGAGTGAATGGCAAGGCTGATGAATAGGGAACACTGGATGACAAGATGTAATGAGGCTTTGATCAAGAAAAAGGAGATATGCCAGGCATAGGCAGCTGGGATCAAGTGAATCCCTTGAGTGGGGTTGTGGGGGGCGGGGGGGGGGGGGGGGGGGGGTGGGAGTGGTGTGTTGGAGTATGCTTAAGAGAAATCAGGAGGGCAAATGGGCGACACCAGACAGCTTTAGCAGATAGGGTAAAGGAGAATCCAGAAGAGATTCTATAGTTACATTAAGGGCAAAAGAACTAGTGAGAGAACAGGATGCCTTGAAGATTCACAAGGTCATTTATGTGTGGAGCCACAGGAGATCAGCATGGTCCCAAATGAATATTTCTTTCTTACTGTGGAGAAAGACATGGATGCTCGGGAACTTAGGAATGTTAACAGTGATGCCTTGAAAAATGTCCATATTACAAAAGAGGTGGTGATGGAGGTCTCAAAACAGATAAATCCCCAGGACCTGAATAAAGTGTATCCTAGGACATTGTGGGAAACTAGAGAAGAAATTGTTGGGCACTTAGCATAGATATTTGTATTATTGATAGCCACGAGTGAGGTGCTGGGAGGCTCATGTTGTGCTTTTATTTAAGGCAAGGAAAAGCCCGAGAACTGGTGAGCCTAACAACAGTGAGTGGGCAAGTTATTGGAGGAGATTCTGAGAAATGGGATCTACATGCATTTGGAAATGCAAGGACTGATCTGGGATAGTCAGCATGGCTTTGTGTGGGAAATCGTATCTCATAAATTTGAGTTTTCTTTTTAAAAGGATGTCATTAAACTGGAAAGGGTACAAACATCTATTGGGATGTTACTGGGACTGGAGGGTTTGAATTATAAGGGAAGACTGGATAGACTAGGACTTCTTTCTCCTGGAGTGCAGGAGGCTGAGGGGTGACCTTACAGGTTTATAAAATCATGAAGGGCAGAGATAAGGTGGATAGCCACTCTTTTCCCCAGGGTAGGGAGTCCAAAACTAGAGGACATAGGTCTGAAGTGAGAGGGGAATGATTTAAAAGGCACCTGAAGGGGAATTTATTCTGCCCGCGCCCCGCCCCCCCCCCTCACAGAGTGGCCCCATATATGGAGCAAGCTGCCAGAAGTAGTAGAGGGGCATCCAACTGCAACACTTAAGACATTTGGACAGGTACGTGGATAGGAAAGGTTTAGAGGATTATAGGCCAAACTGGCCTAGCTCCATTAGGCAACTTGGTTGGCATGGTACGACTATGACTCTAACCAGTGATTCAAGGTGGCAGCTCACCGCCACCGTTAATGCCAATTAGGGATGAACAATAAATGCTGGCCATGCCAAAAAAATGAACAGTAAGCGCTTGGTTTCTGTTAGGATTTTGAAGAAAACATGTATTCCACCCAGAAGATGCAGCATTGCACCCAAGCCCACAGGAAGAGACATTTTTTTTAAAGTGACCCTTAGAGCCAGGGAGATACAGCATGAAAATACATGCTTCATGCTGTATTGGACCCCATACATCTTGGGGTCCAAGTCCAAAGATACCTCAAAGTTGCTGTGCAAGTTGATAGGTGGTTAAGAAGGTGCATGGTATGCTGGCCTTCATTAGTTGGGGTATTGAGTTCAAGAGTCACGAGGTAATGCTGCAGCTCAATAAATCCTCGTTAGACTGCACTTGAAGTATTGTGTTCAGTTCTGGTCGCCTCATTTTAGGAAGGACATGGAAGCTCTAAAGAGGGTGCAGAGGAGATTTACCAGGATGGTGCCTGAATTAGAGAACATGTCTTATGTGGAAAGGTTGAGCCAGCTGCAGCTTTTCTCTTTGGAGAGATACAGGATAAGGCGACTTGACAGAGGTGTATAAGATTATGAAAGGTAATCTGCCTACCACCGCCACAAGTCTACAGCAGACGCAATCTCACTGGCTCTCCACTCAACTTTGGAGCATCTAGACAACAATACAAACTTCAGGCTGCTGTTTATCAATTAAAGCTATGCGTTCAACATCATCCCCTCAGTACTAAGCAACAAGCTTCAAAACCTGCGCCTCTGTACCTCCCTCCGCAACTGGATCCTCTACTTCTATATTGGGAGACTAGTCTGTGTGGATCGGTAGTAACAACTCCTCCTCACTGAGGACCTCAAGGATGTGTGCTAAGTCCACTGCTCCACTCAATCTACATATGACTGCGTGACTAGGCACAGCTCAAATGTCATCTATAAATTCGCCAATGACACCACTGTTGTTGGCAGAATCTCAGATGCCAACAAGGCAGCATCCAAGAGTGAGATAGATCGGCTGGTTGAGTGGTGTCGTAACAAGCTCACACTCAACACCAGCAAGACCAAAGAATTGATTCTTGGCTTCAGGAAGGGGAAGTTGGGAGAATACACACTAGTCCTCATTGAGTGGTCAGCAGTGGAAAGCGTGAGCAGCTTCAAGTTACTGAGCGTCAACATCAAGAGGATCCATCTTGGGTCCAACACATTACTGCAATCACTAAGGCTGCATGCCAACAGCTCTACTTCATTAGGAGTTTGAGGAGATTTGCTATTTTACCAAAGACTCTTGCAAATTTCTACAGATGTTCAGTGGAGAACATTCCGACTGGTTGCATCACTGCTTGGAATGGAGGCTCCAATGTGCAAGATTGAAAGAGGTTGCAGAGGTTTGTAGACTCAGCCATTTCCATCACAGGCACAATCCTCCCTGCCATCAAGAGCATCTTCAAGGGGCGGTGCCTCAAGAAGGCAGCATCCATCATTAAAGACCCTCACCATCCAGGACATTCCCTCTTCACGTTACTACCATCAGGAAGGAGGCACAGGAGCCTGAAGAACCACACTCAACATTTCAGGAACAGCTTCTTCCCCTCCACCATCAGATTTCTGAATGGTCCATGAACACTACCTCAATTATTCCTTTTTTGTACTATTTGTTTTTGTAACTTTTTGTCTTGCATTGTACTGCTGCTGCAAAACAAATTTCACGTCAGTGATAATAAACCTGGTTCTGATAGAGTGCACAGCCAACATCTTTTCCCCAGGGTAGCAACGGCCAACACCAGAGGGCACCAATTTAAGATCAGAGAAGGAAAGTTTAAGGGGATGTCAAAAGGTAGTTCTTTTTTTAAAAAAAAGTGGTGGGTGCCTGGAATGCACCGTCAGGGTAGTGCTAGAAGCTGATACAATAGGGACATTTAAGAGACTCTTAGATAGGCACATGGATGCAAGAAAAATGGAGGGTTATGGGCTGTGTAGGAGGGAAGGGTTAGATAGATCATAGAGTAGGTTTATATAGGTCGGCACAACATCGTGGTCTGAAGGGCCCGTACTGTGCTGTATTGTTCTAGGTTCTATGAAGACAGGTCCTTCAGCCCACTCAGTCTGTGCGAACCATCTACCATCCATTTACATTAATCCTACATTCATCCCATTTTTATTCTCCACTTAACTCCCCCAGATTCTACTGTTTACGCACCAGCAGCAACTTAAAGTGGCCAACTAACCTTCCAATTCACACATCCTTGGGATGTGAGGGGACACTGGTGCACCCAAATATGCAAACTCCACACAGACAGCACTCAAGGTCAGGACAGGATGTGGGTATCTGGCCCTGCAAGGTCATGGTTCTACTCTGTGCCACCATGTGTGATATGAAGCTGGAATCTGTCTGGGTTTCCGTATTGGGTAAATCTTCCTCCTAGTCACAGACAGAATGATGAAATGACTAATTACAACAGCCACACAACTGAGTTACCCATCCACCAAAACTTAATTTCAAATTACTGAAAATTGAGCTAGCAACTGCTGTTACTTTGCACCATTTTAGAGCCAACTCAAAAATGGGGTTCTGAATTCAAACCTCAATCAGAAGTATTCCAGAGAATGTGTAATATCTTCATAATGCAAACCCTGAAGTTCTGGTAACATATTGGTGAATCTGTGCTTTCCATAAAAACAGTTTCAAAGTAGTGCTTTGATTTATCTCCAGGATTTAGCATTTCACTTACCTTCCATAGCAGCTTGTAGAGCATTGATGGGGTCGATTTCTGTTACAATAACTCTTGCTCCAAAACCTCGAAGAGCCTGGACACAACCCTTGCCCACATCACCATATCCTGCCACCACTGCCACCTTACCCGCAATCATGACATCTGTGGCACGCTTGATGCCATCAATAAGTGATTCTCTGCATCCATAAAGATTGTCAAATTTGCTCTGTAAAAAGAACAGGCAGATTAGAAAAAGAACTAATTCTACACTCAATAAACCACCCCCTCAAAGGCACTTCTCTGTGCAGAGTCAATTTAGGGACAGACTAACACACCAACAAGGGTCAGTGGACAGTCTGAGGGCAGAAGCAAAAGGCTGCAAAACAAAATCTGTGTATAAGTGCCATTTAACTTCATTCAAGTGCACAAAACTGAAGATAAAACAGTACAACACTATGTTGTGCTAAACTAATTAATGCCTAGCTAAACAAATCCCTTCTGCCTATAGAATGTCCATATCCCTCCATTCTCTGCACATTCATATGCCTGTAAGCCTCTTAAACACCTCTATTTGCCTCCACCACCACCACCACGGCAGCGCATTTCAGGTACCAACCACTCAAAACAAAAACTTGCCCCGCATCTCCTTGAAACTTACCCCTTCTCACCTTAAACACACACCCTCTTGTATTAGACATTTCGACCATGGGAAAAAGATACCGGCTGCCTCCTCTATCTTATAAACTTCTATCATGTCCCTTCTCACCCTCTGCTGCTCTAGAGAAAACAGAGTTTGCCCAACCCCTCCTCATAGCAGAGGCCCTCTAATCCAGGCAGCATCCTGGTAACCCTTTTCTTTATCCTCACCAAAGCCTCCATTTCCTTCCGAAAATGGGGCAAACAGAACTGAATGCAAACCCCAGACGTGGCCTCAGAGTTTTATAAAGCTGCAACATAACTTCGCCTCTTGAACTCAATGCCTCGACTAATAATGGCAAGCATTCCATGTGCCTTCTTTACCCCCTATCAACCCATGCAGCCACTTTGAACAATGAGCCAGGCATTTTACAGGATTGCATAAACAGGACCTTTGGACCACCATGCCCATGCTGCCCTTTGTACCCATCTATACTAATCCATTTACCTGCATTAGATCTACAGCTGTCTATACCTTGGCAATTCAACTTGTGTAGATATTTCTTAAATGTTGAGTAGCTTCAGGCAGCACATTCCAGATACCGTGTGAAATAATTACCCCTCTACACCTCTGACCTCACACCTTAAACCTATGCCCTCTTAGAATCATAGAACAGTACAGCACAATACAGGCCCTTCGGCCCACAATGTTGTGCCAACCTTTAAACCTTGCCTAAGGCTATCTAACCCCTTCCTATCACATATCCCCCTATTTTAAATTCCTCCATATGCTTATCTAACAATCTCTTGAATTTGACCAATGTACCTGCCTCCACCACCACCCCAGGCAGCGCATTCCATGCCCCAACCACTCTCTGGGTAAAAAAACCTCCCTCTGATATCTCCCTTGAACTTCCCACCCATTACTTTAAAGCTATGCTCTCTTGTATCGAGCATTGGTGCCCTGGGAAAGAGGCGCTGGCTGTCTACTCTATCTATTAATATTTTGTACGCCTCTATCATGTCTCCTCACATCCTTCTTCTCTCCAAAGAGAGAAGCCCTAGCTCCCTTAGTCTCTCCTCATAATGTATACTCTCTAAACCAGGCAGCATCCTGGGAAATCTCCTCTGCACCCTTTCCAACACTTCCACATCCTTCTATAATGAGGCAACCAGAACTGGACACGGTACTCTAAGTGTGGCCTAACCAGAGTTTTGTAGAGCTGCATCATTACCTCGTGGCTCTTAAACTCGATCCCTCGACTTATGAATGCTAACATCCCATAAGCTTTCTTAACTACCCTATCCACCTGTGAGGCAGCTTTCAGTGATCTGTGGATATGAACCCCCAGATCCCTCTGCTCCTCCACACTACCCAGAATCCTGCCATTACCTTTGCACTCTGCCTTGACATAAAGACCTCCACAATGGCAAAGTACATGTGTGCACAGGTGCAATGAAAAACTTACTTGCAGCAGCCTCACAGGCACATAGCATCACAAGCAGCATTTACAAGAAAAACAAATTAAACATAAAACAATTTTTTACAAGAACACAATTAGAACAAAAAGTCCATTTTAGTGCAAAGTGACAAAGTGGTCATAGTGTTGTGAAACAGTATACAGTATATTAGGGTTCTGTAGGTTGGTTCAAGAACAGAATGAAGGGAAGTAGCCATTCTTGAACCTGGTGGTGTGGGACTTCAGGCTTCTTCACCTCCTACCCGGTGGTAACTGCGAGATGGCGGCATGGCCTGGATGGTGGGGATCTTTGATGGATGATGCCTTCTTGAAGCAGCGCCTCCTGTAATTACTACCAATGGTGGGGAGGGATATACCTGTGATGTATTGGGCAGAGTCCACTACTCTCTGCAGCCTCTTGTGGTCCTATGCATTTGAATTGCCACACCAGAAAATGATGCAACCAGTCAGGACAATTTCAACAGTACATTTCTAGAAGTTTGTTGGTGTTCAGTGACAAGCCAAACCTCCTTAACCTAAAAAAGTAAAGATGCTGGTGTACTTCCCTTGTGATTGCAGGTATATGCTGGGCCCAGGACAGGTCATCCGATATGTTAATGCCCAGGAATTTAAAGTTGCTGACTCCACCAATCCCCAGTGTAGACTGGCACATGTTCGCCCTCTTTCCCCTTCCTGAAGTCAAACCAGTTCTTCAGTTCTACTGATGTTGAGCAAGGTTGTTGTGGCACCATTCAACCAGGTCACTGAGTCAGGTTACCATGCTCTTCTTGGGCACCAGTACAATAGATGCCTTTTTGAAGCAGATGGCAACCTCAGATCACAGAAGCAAGAGGATGAATGTGCCCGTAAATAATCCAGCCAGTTGGTCTGCACAGATCTTAGTGCTCGGCCAGGTATGCCATCTGGACCAAACGCTTTTCATGGATTCACCCTGTTGATGTCAGCCTCAGAGCCAGAGATGTGGGGGCTCGTGTGAGTTCATCATAGTTCTCCCCATCAAAGTGTGCATAAAAGGCACTGAGCTCATTCAGGAGTGATGGATCATTGCCACTTATTCTAACCAATCATCTTGTAGGGTGTAACATTGTGCAAGCTCTGTCAAGCGTCCAACTGATTCCAGTTTAGTCTGAAATTGCCTCTTTGCGCTTGCAATAGCAGTCGAGGCTGTACCTGGACTTCTTAAATGACTCTGGATCGCCAGCCCCAAACACCACAGATCTAGCCCTGAGCAGATTACAAATCTCCTGGTTCATCCAGGGCTTCTGGTGGGGAACACTGAATGTTTTTGTGGGTACACACTCATCCACTCATGTCCTTATGGAGTCTCTGACCACCGTGGCATATTCATTGAGGTCTGCTGACAAATCCTTGAACATGGCCCAGTCCACCGCCTCTCAAATTCAATCCCCCGCCTCTGCTGTCCAGTTCTTCATAGTTCTTGTCACTGGTGCTGTGCACTTCACTTTCTGTCTGTATGCAGGCAGAAGCAGCACAGCTACGTGGTTGGAATTACCAAAGTGCAGGCAAGGGATGGAGCAGTAGGCATTCGTGATGGTGGTAGAGCAGTGGTCAAGTGTGTTGAGTCCTCCAATATTGCAGGTGATGTGTTGAAAGTAGCCAGCCAGAGACTCCAAGCTCACCTGATCAAAGTCACCTGCCACAATGTGACAGGCATTGGGGTACACGGCTTCGTTTTGGTTGATTACAGCACTTAGTTCCTCAAGTCCCAGCCTGAGGCGAGATGTAGACTGCAGTCAGAATGACAGAGGTGAACTCCCGTGGAAGGTACAACAGTCGGCACTTCACTACCAGATGTTCCAAGTCTCAAGAGCTCCACCATGTACCCTGTATATCCTAACTTTGTTTGCCTTCCCAAAATGCATCATATCACATGGTGGTGATGCTGCATTTTTCAAAGATCGTTTGAAAATATGGAATCTTTTCCTCTGTCCACCTTTTGATCTCTTCTCGTTACAATTACATATACTGTTCTGCAAAGGGAAAAAGGAAATGGTGCACAAGGGTAACAAGCTGGGGAATCAGAGCTTGCAGACCTACATCAAAAGGTCAGCAACAACTGGAGAAGGGCAAGCCAAGTAGACTGGCTCCACAGGTTTAGCATTACCCTGCCCCATCAGGAAATGGCAGTTAGCATTCACTGAGACCTGCTCCCAGTGCTGCATTGGATCAGTTATTGATCCCACACTTTCCCAGCCTGAGAATGGAAGGAATCAAGGCAGCCCACCAGTGGGCTATGTCTCTCTGAAAAAAGTCCTAAGGAATTACAATTTTTTTCCTGCACAGACAGATCATTCAGCCTGTCAAAGCATGTAGTAGCTATTTAAGAGCAACTCTAATTATGGCATTTGGAGAGCAGCTGCTTAATGAATGCAGCAGGAAGCATTTAACATGTTTGAAGTGTGTACACAAACAGTTTCAGTGTTTGGACATAGGATCTCACCACAGCTTTATACCCCTACCAAAAAAATAACATTTTCACACTCCTAATTTTGTCTTTTGTCCACAGTTGAGCCCTTACCCACCACCTATTTCAATATGCGACTGCCTTCTGGAAGAACAGCCACACCTCAGACAAGTTCAGCAACCGAGGCACAGCTGCAAGAGTTGTAAGAGTATCCTGTGGGATTGAATGTTATCTTCACAAGACTCCATGCTTCAGATGCAATACTCCAATCACCTGCCCTCTATTTAAGCTCACCCAAGAACAAACTAACAAATGGAATTTGGAGCATCATTCAGCCTTTCTTGCCATTAAGATCATGAATTACCTTTGGCCTCGTCATATTTCTGCACTTGATTTCCTTGATATCCATAATTTTTGAATATGTGGACCTGCCATATTTTCTTTGCAAGAGGATTCAGCCTTTGAGTGAAAGTACTTCTTAATCTATTGTGCCAATCCATTGTGTTATGAGGAGAGACTGGAAAGGCTAGATCTGTTTTCCCTGGAGCAGAGGTGGTTAAGAGGCGACATGATTGAGGTGTATAAAATTATAAGGGGTATAGATAGGATAAACTGCAGGAATACTTTCCCTTTTCAGAAATGAATAAAACTAGAGGACACAGATCAAAGGTCAGGGCCTAGAGATTTAAAGGGGTTCAGAGGGGGACCTTTTTCACCCAGAAATGGGTGAGTACTTGGAATGCACTGCCAGAGAGTAGTGGAAGAAGAGTTGCTAACAGCATTTGAGAGGTCTAGTCAAGCAATTAAATCACCTCAGCTTTGAAGGATAGGGGCCAAGTGCTGGGAAACGGAATTGATATTGATGGCTACCCGCAGGTCAGCATGGACATGATGGGCCGAATGGTTCTAGGCACTCCAGTGGGCGAAACGTTCTCACATCTACCATTCCAAGCTGCATAATCTTGGATTTTTCCAGTGTACATTACTCATTTTATACTCCAGAACACAGACCACAACAGCATAGTCTTATAACAAACTACTTCTTCCAGAATTAATCTTGTTAATTTTGTCTGGGACAAGAACAAGACCCACACACACTATCCCAGATGCAGTCTCATTCTGGTTCTGTATAATTGAAACTAGATGTCCACTACTGACTCAGATCTTCTTCCAATGAAGGCCAACATATCAAATTGCTAATAGCTTCCTAATTTTTTGCTCTGCATATCAACCTGCAATGTTTGCAAGGAAAACTACACCCCTCCAATTATTCACGTTTCACTTAGCTTCTTTTTTGAAAATGTCTATTTAAAATTATGAAAAACCTAACTTTCCATTTAACATTCCACATACCACATCTTCAACCATTCACCAGCCTTTATATCTCTCCACCCACCCACCCCCAGGACCTCTGCATGACCCACATTGCCACCTTGCATATTATCAGTAAACCTGAATGTATTACACAATTCCCTCAAACAAACTTTCAATACAGATTATGAACTGGGATCCATACACTGATTCCTGCAGCATCACACAAGTCAGCCGACCAACCCAAAAGTGATCTATTCATTCCTGGTTTTAGTCTATTAAACAAACCTTAATCAACACCAATATTACCACCTATCCCATGTTCTCCAATCTTAATTATTGTGTGTGACATCTTTGGAACGAGTGCAGAAAAGATTTAAGGATGTTGCCAGGACTAGAGGGCCTGAGTTGTAGGGAGGGGTTGGACAGGCTACATCCTTATTCCATGGAACAGGAGAATGAGGAGGGACTTTACAGAATAGTTTAAAATTACAAGAGGTAGACATGTGGTGGCTGGTAACAATCTTTACCCCAGGGTAGAGGAGTCCAAAACTAGGGGGCACAGATTTAAGATGAGAGGGGAAGATTTAAAAGGGACCTGACAGGCAACATTTTCATGTGGCGGGTGGTGAGTATATGGAATGAGCTGCCAGAGGAAGTGATTCAGGCAGGTACAGTAGTATCATTTAAGAGGCACTTGGATAGGTACATGAAGGGGCGGGGCTTAGATGGATATGGGCTGAACACAGGAAATTAGGACGAGCTGGGTGGGCACAGTAGTCAGCATGGAGTAGTTGGGCCAAAGAGCCTGTACCATGCTGTATGGCTCTATGATTCTTATGACTATTAATACTTCCCTTAAAATGCAAAGCATGAGTTAGAACAGAGAAGAGTACAGCCCAGTATGGGCTCTTTTGGCCCCGATATTGTGCCGAGTCGAGTGGGTTAATTGAATAATGCAACATGAACTTTCTTAAAACACGTTACCTTAGTGACAGAGTCATTCACATTAATGGCAGGAACTTTGAGCACCTTATTCTTATGCATCTTCCAGAGATTATGGACTCCAGTTGTAGTCTCTTCAGAGATTCCTTTAATACCTGCAGGATCAATAGGCAACAATAATACCCATTCCCACTTAAGCACAGAGTGGTCAAATAATACCAAACCATGAAGAACAAAGAGGCATGGCAAGTGGCTTATTCAATAACAAAAAGAGAATTCCGAAATAAAAGGTAGCTGCCTTTATCTAGAAGATAATATCTTACACTTCAATCATTCATTCTGATCTTAAGTCTATTGGTATGCAACAAAATGGAGACATCTTCCAATAAATTATATCAAGTATCCACACAAAGGGGCATGCGTTAACAGTGCCACTGAGACACTTGTGGCTCAAGCACTTTCATAAAGTTGTAATTCCACGAATAATCAAAGGATAGCAAATTGTGCCTGCACTGCAGATCTGCCTCTTACCAAATCTGGAACTTGAGTTCTTTACTCCAGTACAGATGCTATCAATGTTTCAGCTTTGTATATCAAGGACACCAGTCAGAATTTACATTATAAAAACCTACTGCAATGTCATGAGGGCATGAGAATATGAGCATGACCCAGCACATCTGGTAATCTTGACGTTATCTGAAGCCCTCAACAGGGTCCTGCTGTTGCTAAAATTCCAGTAATAATAGCACTTGTTAATAGCCAGTACTCCAGTTATCAGCTTCATCCTGCTGTTCCTTGAAAAGCACAATCCGTGCATCGTTTCCTCAATTACAATAAACATGTTAATTTTCCAAAGTGGTCTCATTTAAATTGCTGAATATTTGGAAGCTACAGTGAAATCAAAGCTGTCTGCACAACAAGCAAATGCAGCTGCCCAGGAAAGTCTTCCACAAAGGTAAAATCTTTCCCAATGAGGATAGCCTACAACAGCACATGTCCTTCATCTCCTTTGCTAAGATAAACTCTGAAACAAGGATCAACTCCAAAAATGAATACAACACAAACCTCTAATCTGGCAAAGATCATAGGAGCAAAACAATAGCAGAGGCTTTTAACCTTGTAGAAGTTCAGGATGCTTAACGTGGACTAGATTTGTAAGATCTCCACCATCATCCAAAATCATATTGAGGGATTTTCCATCACGGAAGTACAGTGTCTGCTGAATGCACCAAATGTATTCTTCATCCGTCTCCCCCTTCCAAGCATACACTGCAAAAAGAAAAAAGCCACTTTGACATGAAGCATCAACCCTGAACAAAAACTCAGCTCAGACTTATCTTTAACAACAAAGTAAAAATTCATTGTTCATTGTATGATGCATTTCAGAATGGCCTAACGACCAACCCACTCACATGCAGAAGCAAAGCAAGGCAGTTTTCACACTACAACTTGTGACACTTAATACAAACCAATTATAATGCCACTGAGCTGAAAGCCAGCTATATTAGAAGACACTTACACAGCCAATTGGTTGACAAGAGACATAGAACACCTTGTTGAGAGGAAGAAAGAAGCTTACCTTTAGACAGCAAGGACCAGACAGGGCCCTGGAGAGTTACAATGTAGCCAGGAGGGAGCTTAAGAATAGACAGGAGAGCTAGAAGGGGGCATGAGAAGGCCTTGGTAAATAGGATTAAGGAAATCCCCAAGGTGCTCAACACGTATGTGAAGAATAGAAGGATGACTAGAGTGAGGGTAGGACCAATCAGGGATAAGAGAGGAAACGTGTTCCTGGAGTCAGAAAAGGTAGGGGAGGTCCTTAATGAATACTTTGCTTCAGTATTCATCATAGAGACCCCTTGACATTTGTGAGGATGGCATACAGCAAGCTGATATGCTTGTTGATATGTTGACACGAGGAAAGAGGATGTGCTGGAACTTTTGAAACACGAGGATAGATAAGTCACCGGTGCCAGACGGGATATATCCAAGGTTATCACGGGAAGTGAGGGAAGAGATTGCTGCGCCTTTGGCGATGACCTTTGTGCCCTCACTGTCCACAGGAGTAGTGCCAGATGATTGGAGGGTGGCAAATGTTGTTCCTTTGTTGAAGAAAGGGAGTAGGGATAACCCTGGGAATTACAGGCCAGTGAGTCTTACTTCAGTAGTGGGCAAATTACTGGAGAAGATTCTTAGAGACAGGATTTATGAGCATTTGGAGAAGCATAGGCTGATTAGGGACAGTCGCCATGGCTTTGAGATGGACAGGTCATGCCTCATTGAATTCTTTGAGGATGGGACAAAACACATTGATGAAGTTAGAGCAGTGGATGTGGTGTACATGGATTTTAGTAAGGCATTTGATAAGGTTCCTCATGGAAGGCTCCTTCAGAAAGTCAGGAGGTATGGGATCCAGGGAAACTTGGCTGTGTGGATTCAGAACTGGCTCGTCCATAGAAGACGGGATAGTTGGCGATGGAGTGTATTCTGCCTGGAGATCGGTGACCAGTAGTGTTCCACAGGGATATGTCCTGGGACCCCTGCTCTTTGTTATTTTTTTTATAAACGACTTGGATGAGGATGTGGAAGGCTGGCTTAGTCAGTTTGCAGATGACACGAAGGTTGGTGGTGTTGTGGATAGCGTAGAAGGTTGCTGTAGGTTACAACAAGTTATTGATAGAATGCAGACCTGGGCTGAGAAGTGGCAGATGGAGTTCAACCTGGAAAAGTGTGAAGTGATGCATTTTGGAAGATGGAATTGGAAGGCAGAATACAAGGTTAATAGCAGGACTCTTAGCAGTGTGGAGGAACAGCAGGATCTTGGGGTCTACATCCATAGATCCCTCAAGGATATTGCGCAAGTTGATAGGATCGTTAAGGTGGCATTTGGTGGGTTGGCCTTCATTAGTCAGTATTGAATTCAAGAGCTGCCAGGGAATCTTGCAGCTCCATAAAACTCTGGTTAGACCACATTTGGGAGTATTGTGTTCAGTTCTGGTCACCTCATTAGAGGAAGGTGAATGTGGAAGCTTTAGAGAGGGTGCAGAGGAGATTTACCAGGATTTTGCCTGGATTGGAGAGCACGTCTTAGGAGGATAGGTTGAGCGAGCTAGGCCTTCTCTCTTTGGAGCAAAGGAGGATGAGAAGTGACTTTTGATAGAGATGTACAAGATAAGAGGCATAGATTGAGTGGACAGTCAGACTTTCTCCCCCAAGGTAAAAATGGCTCACATGAGAGAGCTGGGGGGGCACAGTGCAATTTTAAAGTGATTGGAGGAAGGTATGGGGGGGTGGGGGGGGGTGGTCAAAGGCAAGTTTCTTTTTATTTTTATGGGTGGAACACACTGCCGCCAGAGGTGGTGGAGGCAGATACATTAGGGACATTTAAGAGACTCAGAGGCACATAAATGATAGAAAAATGGAGGGCGATGCAAGAAGGAAGGGTGAGATGCATCTAAGAGCAGGAGAAAATGTTGGCACAATATCATGGGCCAAAGAGCCTGTACTGAGCTGTAATGCTCCATGTTCTAATTAGCCTAAAATTCCATGAGCATGGAAACAACTTACAGCTTTATAATGCTAGCTCAGGATCTCCATACCAGCAGCAACTGGAGCTGACCATTTCCCCTTTTATTTTATTCATAAGGGACTTGAGCTCCACAGGCTGAGCCAGCATTTAATTACCTTTCCCTAAATGCCCTCAAGGTGATAGGCAGCTGTCCTCCTGAAGCACTGCAATCAAGGTGTGTGAAAACCACAATGTTGTGAAGTAAGGAATGCTGGGGTTTTGACTCAAAAGGAACAGTGATATATTTCCAAGTCAGAATGGTATGTAGCTTGGAGGGCAACTTCTTGGTCAAGTTGCCATGCTTTTGCTGCCCTTGTCCATCTTGTTGGTAGATATCGTGGGCTTGGAAGGTGCTGTCCAAGTCTTGATGAGTTGCTGAAGTCACCCTGTAGATGATATAAACTGCTGCTATGTGCATTGGTGGAGTGAGTGAATGGATGTGTAACTGTACATACTGAAGCACAAGCCACAGTAATTCTAAATACATAATTATGTTTCAGTCAAACTTAAATGAGCAACTGACAGATAGAACTTTGGCTTTGTTACCAATTTAATGTTTGTAATACAATTTGGTGAGAACACAGCTGAAAAGGATTACAAGTAAAACCTACTTTACAGCCATTCAGGTTACAGAAATCCACACATCACTACCCAAAAATTTGAGATACAGAATAAAAGTCACTCTTATGAAGTTTGTGGCAGAAATAAACAAAATCTAAAAGTAACAAGGAGATGTGAACAGACATCTCAGAGTGCAGCACTGCCATACTCCATCTACAAAGCATTTTCTAATACGAGGCATTTTCTGATGCACTGCATTGCAGGAAGTGACAATAGCCATGGCCAGCTCTTACACAAGCTCCTTAAAGTAATCTCTTAACTTTTACTCCAATTCTACCAAGTCACCACACTTTAACTCATTACCCATCTTCTTCCACACCATCTTTCTCCCAAGAACCCAATCCTCAAATCCTATCCTTTTCCCTGATGTGCCCACTTCCTAACCCCATTCCTAATTCATGACCCTTGCACATCACACAAAATGCCTCACAGATGAAGAGTACACTAGCACTGCACTCAGATGTCTGTTCACATCCTCAGACTGGAGAGGGCATGGCATAAGAGGGACTCAGCTGTGACTGCCAACCCATTGATGTGGTGACATCATACTCACTTCTTATTGCCCCATACTGAGTGGCAAAAAAAAACTAGGTATTCCTTTCACATAAGCCTTTTCCATCCCCAAAATCTTGACATCAGCTGTTAGCTAACAGCATTGGGTCACTTTGTCATTGGCAATAAAATGGGTTAATTGAGAGAAAAACATGGCATAGGAATGCAGCTAACAGAATGAGAGACTGCAAGAGAATATTTATGAGGACTAGAGAGTCCAAACCCCAGGGGATGGGGAAAGCCATTTAAAACCAAAGAAATTTCATCACCTTGAGGGTAGTCAACATGTGGAATTCTCCACCATTGGAGACCAAGTCATTCAATTATTCAAGAGGTAGGTAGTTCTTTATGCTAAGTGATAAAGGGAAAAAGCAAGAACAGGGTACTAAGTGGATAATCAGCTATGTTCATAATGGAGAATTCCAAAAGGTCACATGGCCAACTTCTGCTCCTATTTTTGACATTTCCATGATATTATGATGTGCTCTTGTAACTAATGTACAATTTTGGGATCCTGTAAAAATATTAAACAATGCATTTCTGCAAATGTGAAATACTAGAAGTTTTGAGCAGTGGTCTATCACTTCATGGGTATAACTATGTTGCAATAATAGTTATTTTTCCAAGAAAGCTTTTCCACAAGTTGTGTTAATTCAACATTCTAATCAAACTTTCTACTGTTCAGTATTTCAGATAATCTTTATTTCTGACAATTGGAAAAAGGAAATTTACCAAATGCCATTATTCTACTTCTATCCTTGTACCTAGAAAATTCAACACTCGTGGAATAGATTAATCTCAGCCATCTTAAGATTCAAGGAAAGAAACAGTAAGTGAGCCTTACAATTCAGAGGTATTGAGGCACTCATCACTCCTGTACTTACCACATACACCACACTCATTTCCGTTTCATTCTGGAGTCCAAGATTGAACAACTTGATCCAATTTGTGTTTCATGGCTAACAATCCAAATCCTATATCCCTTAAAAAACTCAAGTAACAACCCCCAGAGCCCTGCAGTTCATTATGAAAGCTCCTCATTTGTCTTCCCAAAATGCAAGACCTAGCACTTATCTGAATTAAACTCCATTTGGAATTCCTTGGTGCATTTACCATGATCAAGATCCCTCTAATTCCCGATAACCATCTTCACTGTCTACGACATCACCTATTCTAGGGTCATCTGCAAACTTACTAACCATGCCTTGTACTTTCTCATTCAAATCATTGATATAGATGACAAACATCTCAAACTATATCATATTTAAACTTGGAAAAAATTAGGAGTGGTACTGTTGATCCTTCACTCAAATTTGAGGAAGTTTGGAGTCCATTTATTCAATATTTTCACATGATATAGATCCCCTTATAATAACCTTTCAATTTAGAGGAACAGAGTTGACAACATAATATTGCTCTGTTTCTATTGAGAAATTTTAGTCCAGTTTTTTGTTTTTTAATTTTTGTTTTTCTTTAGCTCAGTTCAGTTTGATATTTTGTTTATAATTTTTCTTGTTTTGGGGATTTTCTTGTATTTTATAATAAATCTCTTATATTCATTCACTAACAGATCATTGGATCTACAGTTTTTTTTATACTTTGTTCTTTATGATTATCCATGTCATGATTGTTCTCCTGATCTTTGTATTACATGTATAAACATTGATATATTAATCTGTATTAATTTGAAAACTAATAAAAAGATTGAAAAAAGAAAGATAAACAGCAATGGGCCCTGTGCCCTGGGGAACACCACTAGTCACAGGCCTCCAGTCCAAAAAAAAACAACTTTGCACCATTGTTGAGCATCTGCTGTAGGAGTAGCTCAGTCTAAGTGGGACCTTGAGGCTTTGGCTCAAGAGGCTTCAGCATGAAGAGGCAGAGGAAGTGAGCGGAGGCAAAGGAGAGGTTCTGGCACATTCTCTCATTTTTATTGCACAGTTAGAGCAGTGGGAATGGCAGTCAGGGCAGTGATATGCTTCTTGTCCCTGATGACTACACCTGCAAGAAGTGCATCTGGCTGCAGCTCCTTACAGACCACATTAGGGAACTGGAGCTGGATGAACTCTGGATCATTTGGGAGGCTGAGGGGTATATAGACAAGAGTTACAGGGAGGCAGTCACACCTAGGTTGCAGGTAGCTGGGCGACAATCAGGAGAAGGAAAGGTAATAGGCAGTCAGTGCAGAGTACCCATGGCCATTCCCCTCAGTAACAAGTATACCGCTTTGGATACTGTTGGGGGAAAATAACCTACTGGGGAAAACCACAGCAGCCAGATCTCCAGCACTGAATTTGGCTCTATGGCTCAGAAAGGAAGGGGGGGGAGAAAGAACTGCAGTAGTGATCAGGGATTCATTGGTTGGGGGAACAGACAGGAGGTTCTGCGGATGAGAACGAGACTCCCAGATGATATGTTGCCTCCCCAGTACCATGGTCAGATCAAGTCCACAGGATTCTTAAGGGGGAATGTGAGCAGCCAGAAATCATGGTTCACATCAGTACCAATGAGATATGCAGGAAGGGCAATGAGGTCCTGCAAAGCGAGTTCAGGGAGTGACATGCTAAGTTCAAAGACAGGACCTCCAGGATGGTGACCCGAGGATTGCTACCCATGCCATGTGCTAGTGAGGTAAGAAATAGGAAGAAAGTAAAGTTTAACACATGGCTAAGGAGATGATGCAGCGAAGATGGCTTCAGATTCTTGGATCATTGGGCTCTCTTCAAGGGCAGGTGAGACTGTCTAAATGGGATGGTTTGCACCTGAACACAAAGGGGGACCAATATCCTTGCATGAAGGTTTGCTGCTGCTGCTCAGGGGGATTTAAACTAGAGTTGCAGGGATTGGGACCCAGGGTGGCAGGGCAGCAAGTGGAGTACCTGTGTGGAAAGCAGATATTAAGCCTACAAGCAATGACAAATTGGTTGATGAGCATGGTGGGACTAAATGTTCTGAGATACATCTATTTCAATGCAAGGAGTATTGTAGCAAAGGCAGATGAACTCAAAGATCAGCATGTGGAATTCTGATGTAGCTATTAGCGAGACTTGGTTGCAGGAGGGTCAGGACTGGCAGTTCAATACTGCAGGGCTCTGGTGTTTTAGACATTAGAGAGGTAGGTATTAAAGGAGCAGCATTACTCATCAGGGAAAGTGTCATGGCAGGGCTCAGAGAGGACATACTGGAGGGCTCATCTACTGAGGCAATATGGGTGGAACAAGAAAGGGATGACCATGTTAATGGGACTATATTATGGACCTCCCAATAGTCAAGTAGGGTTTAGAGGAACAAATTTGTAGAGACAAGACAGCTGCAAGAAAAAATAAGGTTGTGATAGTATGTGATTTTAACTTGCCACATATTGACTGGGACTCCCATACTGTAAGGAATTAGACAGCATAGAGTTTGTAAAATGTGTTCAGGAAAATTTCCTTAATCCAGATATGGAGGTCCCAACGAGAGGGTGCGATACTGGTTCTCTTAGGAGACAAGACAGGGCAGATGTCAAGGGTGTGTTGGGGAACACTTTGGATCCACTGATCATAATTCCATTAGATAATTATGAAGAAGGATAGGACTGGTTCTCAGAATGAGATTCCAAATTCAAGCAAAGCTAATTTTGATGGCATCAGAAAGGATCTGGAAGGCATGGATTGGGATAGGCCGTTTCCCGGCAAAGAGATGCGAAGTGGAAGGCTTTCAAAACTGAAATATTGAGAGTACAGAACCTAAATGTTCCGTGAGAATAAAAGGCAAGGCTAACAGGTTTAGGGAACCTTGGTTATTGAGGCACCTGGTAGAGAAAAAAGGTGACACATATCAGGTATAGACAGTTAGGATTAAATAAGGGACTCGAGTATAAGAAATGCAAGAGAGAAATCAAAATGGCAAAAAGAGGACACGAGGTTGCACTGGTAGAAAGGTGAAAGAGAATCCCAAGGGTTTCTAAAGCTACATCAAGAGCAAAAGGGTAGCAAGGGACAAAATTGGTCCACTTAAAGATCAGCATGGTCATCACTACATGAAGCCAAGAGAGACAGGGAGAGATCTTAAATGAAAATTTTGCATATTTACTCTGGAGATAGACCACAGAACTGAGGCAAAGGAGTAGCAAGGTCATGGATTGTATCCAGATTACAGAAGAGGAGGTGCTGGCCATCTTGAGGCAAATGAAGGTGGATAAATATACCCAGGGCCTGACAAGGGAGGCTAGTGCAGAAACTGCAGGAGCCCTGGCAGAGATTTTTTAAATGCCCTTAGCCATGAGTGGGAGCGAGTGGACTGGAGTACAGCTAATGTTGTTCCCTTGTTCAAGAAAGGCTTTAAGAATGAGCTGGGAAATTAGAGGCTGGTGAACCTGACGTTCATCATGGGTAAGTTATTGGAAGGTATTCTGAGGGACAGGATACAAGTATTACAATAGTCAGGGCCCAATTTATAAAGCCCAATGATGGTCAGGGATAGTCAACCTGGCTTTGTGCACGGCAAGTCATGTCTAATCAATCTTATGGAGTTCAAGGAGGTTACCAAGAAGGTTAATGACGGAAAGGCAGTGGATATTGTCTACATGGACTTCAGAAAAGCTTTTGACAAAGTCCTGCATGGGAGGCTGGGCCAGCAAGTCACTTGGCATTCAGGATGAAGTAGTCAATTGGATTCAAAATTGGCTTAGCAGGAGAACCCATAGTAGTAGTAAAAGATGGTTGTCTCTGACTGGAGGCTTGTGACTTGTGGTGTGCAGCAGGGATCAGTGCTGGGTGTTGTTTTATCATCTATATCAATGATTTAGATTATGTGGTAAACTGAATCAGCAAATTTGCAGATGACACCAAGATTGGGGGTGTAGTGGACAGCCAGGAAGGCTGTCAAAGCTGGGAAAATGGGCTGGAAAAATAGCAGATGGAATTTAATGCTGACATGAGGTATTGCACTCTGGGAGGATAAACCAGGGTAAGACTTGCACAGTGAATGGTAGAGCTCTGAGGTGTGCACTAGAACAAAGGGACCTGGGAATACAGAACAATTCCTTGCAAGTGACATCACAGGTAGAAAGGGTCATAAAGAGCTTTTGGCACATTAACCTTTAAATCAGAGCATCGAGTACAGGAGTCCAAATGTTATTTTGAAGTTGTACAATACGTTGGTGAGGCCTAATTTCAAGCATTGTGTGCAATTCTGGTTACCTACCTACAGGGAAGATATCACTAAGCTTGGAAGAGTGCAGAGAATTTACAAGGATGTTGCTGGGACTTTAGGACCCGAGTTATAGGAAAAGGTTGAATAGGTGAAGACTTTATTCCCTGGAGTGCAGGAGAATGACAGGAAATCTTAGAAGTATACAAAATTATGAGGGGGAGAGATAGGGTGAATGCATGCAGGCTTTTTCCCCCCTCAGGTTGGGTGAGACTAGAACTAGAAGCCATAGGTTTAGGGTGAAATGTCAAATATTTAAGGGGAATCTGATGGGAATCTGTGGGTTCAATTGTAACATTTAAGAGGTTTGGATAGGTACATGGAGTGGAGGAGTTTGAAGGGATATGGTTTTATGGGTGCAGGTAGATGGGACCAGGAGGATCAGGTTGGCATGGACTAGGTGGGCCCAAGGGCCCACTTCTGTGCTGCAGTACTCTACAACTCATCACCCTGCTTCCTATCATCAAGCCAATTCTGTAACCAATCAGCCAGCTCTCCCCTGATCCCACAATCTAACTTTCCAGATCCAGAACTTTAAAGGCCTTACTGAGGTCCATATAGACTACAACTACAACCCTGGCCTCATCGACCTTCAAAAAGAAACCTCAAATTTGAGGGACATGACCTCCCACACACAAAGCTGTGCTGACTATCCCCATTCAGTCCCTTTCCAAATGGGAGTGTGTTATCCTTAGAATCCTCTCCAGTAATTTACATACCAGATGTTAGGTTTACTGGTCTAAAGTTCCCAGTCTTTTCTTTGCAGTCCTTAATAAAGGTACAATATTTACCACCCTCCAGTCTTCTGGCACTTCAACAGTCACCAATGATGATGCACTTAACTCAGCCAGGCCTCCCACAATTTCTTCTTGGATATACCTGATCAGGCCCTGGAGATTTATCTACCCTCATACACTTAAGACATCCAGCACCACCTCTGCTGTAACGTGGACTATCCCCATTAACCACCTCAAGTTTCAAAGTCTTCATTTCTTTCACCACAGTGAAACCAGGAGAAATATCCTTTGAGGACCTCATCCATCTCCTGTGGCTCCACACAAAGGTCTCCACTTAGGTCTTTGAGGGGCCTCATTTTCTCTTGTTACTTTTTCCCTTAATATACTTACAAAATTTGTATTCTCCTTAATCTTCTCTGCCCAAGTTACTTGACCCATTTTTGCCCTCTGATTTCCTTCTTTACGATACTTGTGCATCCCCTATAGTAATCCAGGGATTCACTTAACCCCAACTGCCTTTACCCAACCCATGCCTCCCTTATCCTGAGGAGAGCATCAGTATTCATCATCCAGGATTCCCAACTCCTGCTAGCCTTGCTCTTCACTTCACAGGAAGATGCAAATCTTCAACTCTCAATATCTCACTTCTAAAATCCTCCCAATTGCCATATATCCCTTTGCCTGCAAACAACCTACTCAACTTTTGCAAGTTCCTGTCTTGTACCATTAAAATTTCCTTTGGCCCACTTTAGAACAGTGGACCAGATCTGTGCTTTTCCATAACTCATTTGAGACTAATAGAACCATGGTCCCAAAATGCTCCCCCACTGACATCTGAGTCACTTGTTTTGCCTCATTTCCCAAGAGTAGGTCAAACTTTACCCTCTCCCTAGTAGCATCCTATACATATTGCCAGAAGAAACTTTCCTGAAGATGCTTAAATTCAACTCCATCAAAGCCCTCAGCACAATGGCAGTCCCACTATTAGGAAGGTTATAATCCCCTACTTTGACAACTGAACAATGGTCACTCTTCCCAAAGGGTTCCTCCACTGACACTTCAATCACTTACTAGCCCACAAGGTCAAGTGCAGCCCCTTTTAAAACCCTATATACTGCTTAGAAAACACTCATGCATTTTACAAATTCCTCACCCAAGCATAGATAAGGTAGATAGCCACTTGCAATCAGGCAATCCAAATCAACATTTTCAAAAATATTATTACATCAGTGGAAAAGAATCTGAGGGACAGGATTTATTTGCACCTGTAAAGGAAAAGATTGATTTGGGATAGTCACCATGACCTTCTCATCTCAAATTTGAATGAGATTTATATTTGAAGAGGTGACGAAGAGGATAGACATCTACAATCCTGCCTCGTCAATCTGAACTTTAGCAAGGCCTTTGATGAGGTCCTGTATGGCATTTTGGTCCAGAATGTTAGAACACATAGGATCCAAGGCAAGTTAGCCAACTGGATACAAAATTGGCTCAAAAGTAGGATTGTAGAGGATTATTTTTCCAGACTGGAGGCCTGTGACCGGTGGTGTGCCACATAGATCAGTGCTGGATCCTCTGCTGTTTGTCACATCTATTGATTTGGACGAGAATGTCAGTGGCTTGATTTGCAAGTTTGTGGATTACACCAAAATTGGTGGTAATGGCAGATAGTAAAGGAGTTTGTCCAAGGCTGCACCAGATCTTGATCATCTAGGAAAGTCAGCTTGGGAATTGCAGATGGAATTTAACTCAGACACACACAAAGTGATGCATTTTCAGTAGCTAAATCAAGGCAAGACTAGTACAGTGAGTGACAGTGCCCTGGGGAGGGTTGTTGAACACCAAGAACTAGGGACACAAGTACATAGTTCCCTGAAAGTGGCAACACAGGTATATAGGGTGAAGAAAGTGTATGGCATGCTTGCCTTCATCAACCCAGGCACTGAGTACAAGAGTTGGGACATGACGTTGCACTTGTACAAAACACTGGTTAGTGTGCTTGGAGTAATGCAGGCAGTCTGGTCACCACATAAAAAGAACATGATTCAGTTCAGAGGGTGCAGAAAAGATTCACAAAGATGTTGCTTGGATCAGAGTGAGTTACAAGGAGAGATTGGACTGGGTATGTCAGTTTTCCCTGGAGCAAAGGAGGCAGAGAGATGACATGATAGAGGTGTGTAAAATTAGAGGCATAGATAGGGTAAATAGCCAGTGTGTTTCCCAGAGTAAGGGTGTCCAAAACTAGAGGACATAGGTTTAAGGTGAGAGGGAGATTTAAATGGGATCTGAAGGGCAAATTGTTCACACAAAGTTGTTGGTATCTGGAATAAGCTGGTAGGAGTTGGAGGTAGAAAGAGCAACAACATTGAGCAGGCATCTGGACTGGTACTTGAATGAGCAGGGCATAGAGGGAACTGAATTAATGCAAGTGGGATTAGTTTCGAGACATGGTTAGCATAAACAATATGGGCTGAAGGGCTGTTTCTGTGCTGTAGAAATTTACAATATTGAAGGACAGATTTGAGGGGAGCGAGGGAACTTAAAGACGTGCTAAGCAGTTTTTTTAAGAAAGCAGTGGTAGTTGCCTGGAACACATGCTGGGGTGGAGGTAGAAGCAGACAATCATGACATTTCAGACATGTAGACAGGCATATGAATGTGCAGGGAATGGATGTATATTGATCATATGCAGGCAGATAGGTTTAGTTTTATTTGGCATCATAGTCAGCACAGACATGGGCAAAAGGGCCTGTTCGTCTGCTTACCGTTCTATGTTCTACTACAGTGACATTATGGCCAAGTCCCACACTAACAACATCCTGGGGTTCACCATTGTACTGAGCTCAACTGAACCACCACAAATATTGTGGTGCAAGACAGATGAGCAATTGGGTATCCTTTAGCAGATAACTCGCCCAACAACTGTTTCCTTCACCAAAGTACATGTCAGGTGTGCAAGAGAAGCCTGCAGCTCCATAACTACATCTCCAATACCAATAGCAGACCACTTGACAAGCATCCCGCTCATTACAAAAACACTACAACCACCATCAAGCAGCACTGCAGCAACTGCAAAGCACTTTGATCAAGACCACTGCAAGGCCTTCAAATCAAACAAGTCAGGTTTGAAAATAGCACTTCCCAGTAAAACTCAGATCTACAGCACAGTGGAAGTACTTTCACCACCTTCTAAAGGAAGTAATTTTAAAATTCAATTTTGAAAGCCAAGTATCAAGTGCAGGGGAATTTCCCAAATTAAAAGCAAATATGCACAGAAAATTTAGATAACTGTACATGTATAGATTGCATTTGAGATGAGACAATTATACCAACCAGGAACTCCAGATTTGGCAATTGCAGCAGCAGCATGATCCTGAGTTGAGAATATATTGCAGCTGGACCACTGAACCTGAAATGAGATTAAGGCCTCAGTTATAAACAAAAAAAACATTAACCTTCAAGCAACAGCACAAAGGGAGTAATCAATACAGTAGAAATTAAGCAGTGCTCACACACAATCATTAAAGACTTACAGTAAAAAATCCAAATCAATATAGATTAAATTACAGAAACCCAATAATATCCATTTCAATTATACAAAACTATAGGCCAGTGAGCTTAACCTCAATGGTATGGAATTTATTGGAGGAGATTCTTAGGGACAGGATTAACTTGCATTTGGAAAAGCATGGGCTTTAGGGAAAATCAGCATGGTTTTGTGCTGACTGGTCTTGTCTGTTAAGGAACTGAATATGACAACTAACAAAGGTAGGGCAGTGCATGTTGTCCACACCTTATACAAATGATTTGGATGAGAACGTACAAATGACAAAACAATGGGCCGAGCACCAACTTCTGGGGAACACTAGTTCATAGGCTTCCAGTCTGAAAAACAGCCTTCCACCATCACCCTTTGCTTCCTGCCATCAAACTAATTGTGCATCCAATTAGCTAGCTCTACCTGGACCCCATCCAATACAACTTTCCATAGAAGCCTACCATGCAGATCCTTAAAGGAATTACTGAAGTCCATATGGACATCTCTTTAACCAGGGGGTAGTGAATCTCTGGAATTCATTGCCACAGTGGGGCATGGAGACCAAGTCATTGGGTCTCTTTAAGCCACAGACTGATAAGGGGTTTCACAGTTAAAAAACGGCAGAGAATGGGGTTAAAAGAAAATTAACAATGATTGAATGGCAGAGCAAATTCAATGAGCTGAATGGCCTAATTCTGCTCCTATATCTTAGGAGCATAGAAAACCTACAGCACAATTCAGGCCCTTCAGCCCACAAAGCTGTGCCAACATGTCCCTACCCTAGAAATTACTAGGCTTATCCATAGCCCTCTATTTTATTCAGCTCCATGTAGCTATCTAACAGTCTCTTGAAAGACCCTATAGTATCCGCCTCCACCACCATTTCCGGCAGCCCATTCCACGCACTCACCACTGAGTAAAAAACTTAGCCCTGACGTCTCCTCGATACCTACTCCCCAGCACCTTAAACCTGTCCTCTTGTGGCAACCATTTCAGCCCTGGGAAAAAGCCTCTGACCTTATGGTCTTTTCAGTCACAAGTGACAATCATAAACCAAAACCCCCACCTCTAATCACACCGTCACATCTGTAGCCCTTAAACATTGATTTACTAGTCTTGCACATGCCTGCTTCTGGAATCGAATAAATTCACAATCCTATGTGCAGATCCACAACCAGAGCTCATCTGTCTTAATTGTCAGGCTTGTTGCATTAAAATAAATGCAGTTTAGCCTATTGAATCTTACCCTCACTTGCAGCTAGCAATGATTTAAAAATCTGAGCCAGAGCTTAAGGAACAACTTCCTCTGCCTCCCATAGCAGCCTGGGATAAATCTCATCCAACCTTGGGGGTTTAAAATCCACCTTTAAGGCCGTGAATACCTCCTTTATTTATGGAGACCTGCACTAGAATTTCACATTCCCCTTTGAGTTAGAACCATAGAAAACTACAGCACAGAAAACAAGCCATTCTGCCCTTCTAGTCTGTGCCGAATCTTTATTCCACTAGTCGCATTGACCTGCGCCCAGTCCATAACCCTCCAGACCACTCCTGTCCATATATCTATCCAATTTATTCTTAAAACACAAGAACGAGCCCATATTTACTACAGATGGCAGCTCATTCCACACTCCCACCACTGAGTGAAGTTCCCCCTAATGTTCCCCCAAACCTTCCCCTTTCACCCTAAAGCCATGTCCCCTCATACTTCTCTCCTAATCTGAGAGAAAAGAGCCTACTCGATTTACTGTAAATACCCCTCAATTTTGCAAACCCCTATCAAATCTCCCCTCATTCTTCTACACTCCAAGGAATAAAGTCCTAACCTCTTCAATCTTTTCCTTAACTCCTGAAGACCCAGCAACATAGTAGTAAATCTTCTCTGCACTCTTTCAATCTCACTGATATCCTTCCCATGGTTAGGTGACCAGAACTGCACACAATACTCCAAATTTGGCTTCACCAGTGTCTTATACAACATCACTATGACATCCCAACTCCTATACTCAATACTTTGATTTATGAATGCCAGGATGCCAAAGCCTTCTTTACAAGCCTGTCTACCTGTGACGCCACTTTCAGGGAATTATGTATCTGAACTCCCAGATCCCTTTGTTCCTCCGTAATCCTCAGTGCCCTACCTTTTACTGTGCATGTCCTACCTTGATTTGTCCTTCCAAAATGCAACACCTCACTTGTCTGCATTAAATTCCATCTGCCATTGTCTGGCCCATTTTTCCAGTCCGTCCAGATCCCTCTGCAAGCTTTGAAAGCCTTCCTCGCTGTCCACAACACCTCCAACCTTTGGATCAGCAAGTTTGTTGATGACACTATTTACCACATTATCTAGATCATTGATATAGACAACAATGGTCCCAGCACAGATCCCTGAGGCACACCACTATCACAGGCCTCCAGCCTGAGAAAATCATCTACTACCTCTCTTCTCCCACAGAGAATTTCCAATCCAGTTTACAACCTCTCCATGGATATATGTAGTGTCTGAACCTTCTGAACTAACATCCCATGTGGGACCTTCTCAAAGGCCTTACTAACAACCTACCACACAAAGCCATGCTGACTATCCTTAATCAGCCCTTGGCTGTCCAAATACCTGTATACCCGATCTCTCAGAACACCTTCCAATAATTTACCTACTACTGATGTCAGGCTCACCGGCCTGTAATTACCTGATTTACTTTTAGAGCTTTTTTTAAACAACGTAACTACGAGCTACCTTCCAGTCCTCTGGCACCACACCTGTGGCGAAGGACATTTTCAACATATCCGCCGGGGCCCCTGCAATTTCTACACTTGTCTCTCTCAAGGTCCAAGGAAATATGTCAAGCCCAGGGGATTCATCTACCTTTATTCACTAAGGCAGCAAGCACCTCTTCCTCTTTAATCTCTATATGTTCTATGACAAAACTGCTTGTTTCCCTTCCTTCCATATACACTATGCCAGTTTCCTGAGTAAATACTGATGCAAACTGTTTAAGATCTCCCCCACCTCCTGAGGCTCCACATTGACGACCACTCTGATCTTCTAGGGGAAGAATTTTGTCCCTTACTGTCCTCTTACTCTCAATATGCTTGTAGAAACCCTTCAGGTTTACCTTCACATTATCTGCCAAAGCAATCTCATGTCTTTTTGCCTTCCTGATTTCCTTCTTTAGGATTTTCTTACATTTTCTATACTCTTCAAGTACCTCATTTGTGCCTAGTTGCCTATACCTGCTATACAGCACTTTTTCTTAAGAAGATTGCCAATATCACTTGAAAACCAAGGTTCCCTATGCCTGTTAACTTCACCTTTAATCCTGGCAGGAACATGCAAACTCTGCACTCTCAAAATTTCGCCTTTGAAGGCCTTCCACTCACTGAACACATCCTTGCCAGGAAACAAGTTATCCCAATCCACTCTTCTGAGATCCTTTCCCATTTCCACAAAATTGGCCTTTCTCCAATTTAGAACCTCAACCTGAGGACCAAACCTATCCTTGTCCATAATTAACTTGAAACTAATGACATTATGGTCACTGGACCCAAAATGTTCACCTACACATACTTCTGTCACCTGACCTGTCTGGTTCCCTAATAGGAGATCAAGTATTGCATTCTCCCTCATTGGTACCGCTATATATTGATTTAGAAAACTTTCCTGAACACATTTGACGAACTCCAAGGCATCCAGCCCTTTCACAGAGTTGAAGCCCCAGTCAATATGTGGAAAGTTAAAATCCCCTACTATTACAACTTTATTTCTTACATCGGTCTGCTCTCTCTCTCTACAGATTTGCTCCTCCAATTCTGACTATTGGGCAGTCTATAATACAAGCCTATTAGTGTGGTCACACCTTTCCTGTTCCTCAGCTCCACCCATACGGCCTCTGTAGATAAGTCCTCCAAGCTGTCCTGTGTAGAGCTATGATATTTTCCCTGACTAGTAATGCCACTCCTCCCCTTTCATCCCTCCCTGTCTATCACATTTGAAACAACAGAACCCCGGAACATTAAGCTACCAGTCCTGCCCCTCCTGCAACCAAGTCTCACTAATAGCAATAATGTCATAATCCCACATGCCAATCCACGCTTTAAGGTCATACACCTTACTTACAATACTCCTTGCATTGAAATAGATGCACCTGATAACATTTCTATCATGAATGAACCTTTGATTTTGTCTATACATGAAGTCCTCACATGACCTTTATCCTGCTCCACCTCACTACCTGCTCTAACACTCTGGTTTCCACCCCACCTCCCCCACAAATCTAGTTCTCCAAAGTCAGTTTCCTTTATGAATACTGATTAAAAATGTTAATTTAGGAGCTCACAAGCTTCATCTCCATAGAGATTACCTCCTTTGTCCCTAATGGGCTCTCTTTTTCCCGGTTTTTTTTATTATGCAAGTATGTTTGTGACAAAAATATCTTCAGATTTACCTTAATCCTGTCTGCTGGTATTTTTTTTTGTTACCCGCTCTTCTTGCTGATTTCCTTTTTAAATATCTTCTTACTTTTAATATCCTAGATGGGCTTAAAGCAGTTTTTCCCCCCTCTGAAAAACAAACAGAACAGGCCTGGATAACTACCATCTTGTGAAATTTGCTTCCATGGATTATGGACCATGATACGAACACTTGTGCAATTCTTATTTGCTCAGTTAATCTCAGCAAACAGGACAGCTCACAAATCTACCCCTGTTCAGGGGAAGGTATTGATTAGTAACAAATGGCACACATGACAAATGTAAGCCTTCAACTTCTCACTGACACCATATCTCCACAGAACCATGCACTCCAGACACTGTTCTTGCTTCCGATTGCCAAGTTACAACCTTTATCCATTCCAAATTTCCATTCCTTAATCAACCTCCATTCTCCCCAATTTTTGGAGGAATCTCACTAATTTCAACTTTAGATGTGGTAGGAGTTGTTCTACACAAAGAGCCATGGTCCAACTGACCAAGCAACCTTCCATGGGCCCCAATCAGTGACCCTGCTCCCCTCCACAATGGGAACACGCTTCTCCACCAGAATTACCTTGTAAATTTTCAGGTAGCTTCACAAATGCAATTACAGTACTGACATCCTCTCAATCACTTCCCTGCTTCAGATTACTAGTGCAACATCCAATACTAGTTGAATGGTTCCCTTATACGATGAGATGGACTCTGACCTCAATCTACCTTGTTGTGACCTTGCACCTTATTGTCTACCTGCCTGCACTCTCTGTAGCTACGACACTGTACTGTTTTTTTTACCTGTACTACATCAATGCACTCTGCACTAACCTAATGTAACTGCAGTGTGTAATGAATTGACCTGTACAATTGGAATGCAAGACAAGTTTTTCACTGTACCTTGGTACAAGTGACAGTAATAAAACAATATATTCTAACTGAACAGTGGGAAGATTAAATGCATCATTTTCAACAGCTGCTCACCTTCCTCGTAACTGTCTCAATCTGAACCAGGTAACTCAAATTGGAGAAAACACCAGGGCCCAACCAAGTGCATCCTTGGAGCTTGTGGGAAGCTAGGGAAGAAATTGCAGAGGCCCTTGCACATATTTGCATCAATCTTTAGCCACAGTAAAGTTCCAGAAGACTGACAAGTGGCTGATTTGTACTGTTATTTAAGGGAGCAAAGATAAGCCAGGGAACTACAGGCCAGTGAGCCCAACATCAGTGGTGGGGAAGTTACTGCAAGAGATTGTGAAGGTCAGAATGTAACAGCACTTGGACAGGCAAGGACTGATTAAGAATAGTCAGCATGGCTCTGTGCATGGGAAATTGTATCACCAATCTGTTAAGAGCTTTAAAGGGTATCCAAGAGGACAGATGAGGTAGGGCAGTGGACGTTGTCTGTATCAACTTTAGCAAGGATTTCAACAAGATCCCACATGGAACACAAGGAGAGCTAGCTAATTGGATACATAATTGGGACCTTGATTTAAAAGGGACCCAACAGGCAACTTCTTCAGAGGATGGTATGTACATAGAACAGTCCAGCACTGGGCAGGCCATTCAGCTCACCTTGCACTGATCTTAATGCCAATTTATACTAAATATCCTCTTCCCGTGTATCATCCATATCCCTCCTTTCCCTTCATATTCATGTGTCTAAAAGCCTCTAAAGCGCCCAACTGCCTGCTTCCACTACTACCCCTGGTAACCCATTCCAGGCACCTACACTCTTAAAAACTTGCCACTCACTTCATCTTTAAACCCCCTCACCAACCTTAAAAGCATGTCCTCTGGTGTTTAACATTTCTACCCAGGGGAAAAGATTCTGACTGTCCACCAATTTTAAAAAGGTCTCCCTCAGCCTCCTATGCTCTAGGGAGAACAACCCAAGTTTGTCCAACCTTTCCTTATAGCTCATACCCTCTAATCCAGGCAACATCCTGGTAAACCTCTTCTGCACCTTTTACACATCCAAAATGGGACAACCAGAACTGCACCCAATACTCCAAGTGTGGAGTGACTAAAATTTTATATAGTTGCAGCATGACTTCCTTACTCTTATACTCAACACCCCCAACAATGAAGGCAAGCATGCCAAACACCTTCATGGTAGGATTCTTAGCAGTGTGGAGGAACAGAGGGATCTTGGGATCCAAGTCCATAGATCCCTGAAAGTTGCTGCACAAGTTGATAGGGCTGTTAAGAAGGCATATGGTGTGTTGGCCTTTTTGTCAGAGGACTGAATTAAAGACCCATGAGGTAATGTTGAGCTCTGTAAAACTCTGGTTAGACCGCACTCAGAATTTTGTGCTCAGTTCTGGTCACCTCATTATAGGAAGGATGTGGAAGGTTTAGAAGGGGTGCAGAGGAGATTTAACAATGCTACCTGGATTGGAGAGCATGTCTTATGAGGATAGGTTGAGTGAGCTAGGGCTTTTCTCTTTGAAGCAAAGGAGGATGAGAAGTGACCTGATAGATGTGTACAAGATAAGAGGCATAGATAGAGTGCACATCCAGAGACTTTTCCCCCCAGGGCAGAAATGGTTAACACAAGGGGCCATAAGGTAAAGGTGATTGGAAGCAAGTACTTGGGGGGGGGGGGGGGGGGGAAGATATCAGAGGCAAGTGTTTTTTTATTTTTACAGAGTGGTGGGTGCATGGAACATGCTGCCAGGGGTGCTGGTAGAGGCAGATCCATTAGGAACATTTAAGAGACTCATTGGCACACGGATGATAGAAAAGTGGAGGGGTACATGGGAGCAAATGGTTATATTTATCTGAGGCTAAAAGGCCAGCACAACATCATGGGCCAAAGGGCCTCTACAGTGCTGTAATGTTCTATGTTTACCACCTTATCCACTTGTGTAGCCACTTTGTGAACTATGGACCCCAAGATCCCTCTGTGCTTCAGTGCTATTGAGGGGCCTACCATTAACGGTATACTTTCTTTCATTTAACCTGCCAAAGTGCAACACCTCACTTGCCCAGATTAGTCTATCTCCCACTTCTTTGCCCATACCTGTAATTGATCTATATGCTGCTGTAACCTTAGAGTAATGGAATGAGCTGCCAGAGGAAGTGGTTAAGGCAGATACAACAACATTTAAAAGGCATTTGGACAGATACGTGGATAGGAAAGGTTTAAAGGGGCATGATCAAATGTGGGCATATGGGAGTAGATTAGATGGTCATCTTGGTAGGCATGGATGAGTTGGGCCAAAGGTTCAGTTTCCATGTTCTATGACTCTATACATACATTGGGTGATCACTTTCTGAGACACCCATTTCAGTCCATGGGTGCAGCCCCAAGCTTCCCATTGTCTGCCGTTTCAATTCCTCATTCCACCCTGACCCATCAGTCTGTGGCCTCTGCACTGTCACAGCAAGGCCTAATGCAAGCTTGAGGAACAGCACCTCATTTTCATCTTGGCACATTGCAGTCTTCTGGATCAATAATGAATTCTACAACCTCAGGCAACTTGATTTCTACATCTGTATCAAGCATCCAACTGCAATATTACCTCAGCCCAATCTTTCCCCCTCTGGGAATGAGGACATGCCTAGCTAAACTACTGGGCTTGTCTTCCAGCTCTGCACTTGGCAACTCCCACATTCTTTTATCCATGTTCTTTTGTCTATTTTCTCTATTCCTGTTCAGTCATTGACCAGTTAACCTTGCTTACAGCTTATCCTTATGGTCCCACTTTTAGCCTATAAGATATCGCCCTCACCTACCTGCAGCTTTAGAACCAGAGAAAAATACAACACAATACAGGCCCTTCATCCACCATGTTGTGCCAACCTTTAAACCACAACTAAGACTATCAAACCCCTTCCTCCCACATATCCCTCCATATGCTTATCTAACAATCTCTTCAACTTGACCAACATATCAGCCTGCCCCACCACCCTCGGCAGTGCATTCCATGCACCAACCACTCTGGGTGGAAAAACCTCCTTCTGATATCTCCCTTGAACTTCCCACCCATTACCTTAAAGCCATGCCCTCTTGTATTGAGGATTGGTGCCCTGGGAAAGAGGTGCTGGCCGTCTATCTATTCCTCATAATATTTTGTATACCTTTATCATGTCTCCCTTCATCCTCCTCCTCTGCAATGAGTAGAGCCTGAGCCCCTTTTGTCTCTCCTCATAATCCATACTTTCTAATCCAGGCAGCATCCTGGTAAATCTCCTCTGCACCCTTTCCAACACCTCCACATCCTTCCTATAATGAGGTGACCAGAACTGGACACAGTACTCCAAGTGTGGTCTAACCAGAGTTTTGTAGAGCTGCATCATTACCTCACGGCTCTTAAACTCCATCCCACGATTTATGAATGCTAACATCCCATAAGCTTTCTTAACTACCCTATCTACCTGTGAGGCAACTTTCAGTGATCTGTGGATATGAACCCCCAGATCCCTCTGCTCCTCCACACTCCACAGAATCCTGCCATTAACCTTGTACTCTGCCTTGGAGTTCGTCCTTCCAAAGTGCACCATCTCACTTGTCCGGATTGAACTCCATCTGCCACTTGTCAGCCCAGCTCTGCATCCTATCAATATCCCTCTAAGCTTAGACAGCCCTCCACACTATCCACAACACCACCAACCTTTGTCATCTGCAAACTTGCTAACCCATCCTTCCACCCCCCCCATCCAAACCATTAATATCACGAAAAGTAGAGGTCCCAGAACCGATCCCTGTGGGACACCGCTAGTCACAGCCCTCCACTCTGAATGCACTCCCTCCACCACAACCCTCTGCTTTCTACATGCAAGCCAATTCTGAATCCACACTGCCAAGCCTCCCTGGATCTCTTGCCCTCTGACCTTCTTAAGCCTACTATGTGCAACCTTGTCAAACGCCTTACTAGAATCCATGTGGACCACATCAACTACACTACCCTCAATCTTCCTGGTCACCTCCTCAAAGAACCCTATCAGGCTTGTGAGACGAGATCTTCCCTTCAAAGCCATGCTGGCTGCCCCTAATTGGTCCATGATTCTCTAAATGCTCATAGATCCCATCTCTTAGAATCCCTTCTAACAGCTTGCCTACCACAGACATAAGGCTCACTGGTCTGTAATTTCCTTGGACTCACCCTACTACCTTTTTTTTTGAATAAGGGGACAACATTTGCCACCCTCCAATACTATTCCTGTGGACAACTAGGGCTCAAATATCCAAGCTAACTGTTCAGCAATCTCCTCCCTTGCCTCACAGAGCAGCCTGGGGAATATTCCATCAGGCACCAGGGACTTCTGTCCTAATATTTTCTAACAGCTCCAACTCATCCTCTCTTGATATCTACATGCTCTAGAACATTATCCTTACCAACACTGTCCTCAGCATCAAGACCCCTCTCCTTGGTGAATACTGAAGAGAAGTATTTATTGAGAACCTCACCCACTTCCACAGCTTCCAGGCACATCTTCCCACCTTTGTCTTTAATCAGACCTACCTTTACTCTCATCATCCTTCTGCTCTTCACATATGAGAAAAAGGCCTTGGGATTCTCCTTAACCCTACTCGCCAAAGACTTTTCATGTCCCCTTGTTCTCCTCAGCCCCTTCTTTTCCTTCCTTGCTACTCACAAGCCCTATCTGATCCTTGCTGCTTACACCTTATGTACGCTGCCGCCTTCTTCCCAACTAGTTGTTCCACCTCTGGTCATCCATGGTTCCTTCACCGCCTCACTGGGACAGATTAATCCCTAACATCCTGCAAGAGATCCCCGAACATCAACTACATCTCCATAGTACATTTCCCTTCAAAAATGTCATGCAATTTACACACTCAAGTTCTAGCCTTATAGCCTCATAATTTGCTTTTCCCCAATTAAATATTTTCCTGTCCTCTTTGCTCCTATCATTGTCCATGACAATGCTAAAGGTTATGGAGTAGTGGTCACTGTCCCCCAAATGCTCACCCACCGAGAGATCTGTCACCTGACCCGGTTCATTACCTAATACTAGATCTTTCTTTTTCAATCTTTTTTTATTAATTTTCAAATTAATGCAGATTAATACATATAACATCAATAATTATACATGTAATACAAAGACTGGGAGGACAATCATGACATATATAGTCAAAGAATAAATATATTGTCAACCCCATGGTTTCTTGGTAAATGAATATATTACAAAAAACAAAAGGAGACAGGAAAAGATTATAAAACCGCAAATCGAAAAAAATTGTAAGTAATAAAACGAAACAAAAAAATTTCAAAAGAAAAAACTGGACTGATATTTCTCGATGAACAAAGAGCATTATTATGTCATCAACTCCGCTCCTCTAAATTCAAAGATTATTGAAAAGGGACCTATATCATATGAAAATATTGAATAAATGGACTCCAAACTTCCTCAAATTTAAGCAAAGAATCAACAGTGCCACTCCTAATTTTTTCTAAGTTTAAACATAATATAGTTTGAGAAAACCATTGAAAAGTGAGAGGTATTGGATCCTTCCATTTAAACAAAATGGATCACTTGGCCATTAATGTAACAAGGCAATCATACGACAAGCAGCAGCAAGAAGGTGGCCAGATTCCATCATTGGTGACCCAAAAATTGCAGTGATTAGGTGAGGTTGTAAATCAATATTCAATACAGTTGAAATAATGTTAAAAATGTCCTTCCAATATTTTTCCAAAAGAGGACAGGACCAAAACACATGTCAGGGAAGCCACCTCCAAATTACATCCATCACATCTAGGATTTATATGGTGATAAACAGGCTGACTTGTCCTTCGACATATGGGTCCTGTGACCCACCTTAAATTGTATCAAGGTGTCTGACATACAGTGAAGGTGTATTAACTAACTGAAGAATTTTCTTCTATGTCTCTGTGGGTAAAAGTATCTGGAGTTCTCTTTCCCATTCATTGTAATTTTATCAAGTGTCTCTGGATGTATGTTCATAATCTGATCATAAATTATTGCTATCAAGCCCTTCTGATAGGGATTAAAGCCTAAAATTTTTTCCGTAATTTCAATTTTATATGGAGTTGGAAAAGGCGGCATCGTAACTTTTAAAAAACTTCTAATCTTAAGTATCAAAAAAATGTGATTTAAGCAAATTGTATTAGACAACTGTTCAAAAGATAAAAAGTTATCAATGAATAGATGAAAACATGTCATTCCCTTCATTTTCCATAAAGAAAAACTAAGTCAATTCTGGATGGTTGAAAGAAAAAATTAGATTGAATGGGGCTTGATAATTTTATTCAATCCAAAAGAATTTACAGAATTGTATGTTTAACTATTGGGTTAGTCATATGTTTACTCAATTTAGTAAGTGCAAAAGGGAGAGAGGCTCCTAAAATAGAAACTAACGAAAGTCCTTGCACTGATTCATACTCAAGGTATACCCATTTGGGACATTGAATTACATCTAAATCTGGTCAGTGTCCCCCAAACGCTCACCCAAGATATGTCAGCTGACCCAGTTCATTACCTAATACTAGATCTAATATGGCATTCCCTCTAGTCAGTCTGTCAACATACTGTGACAGGAATCCATCCTGGATACACTTAAAACTCTGCCCCATCTAAACCTTTGGCACTAAGCAGGTGCCAGTCAATATTTGGGAAGTTGAAGGCTCCCATGGTAACAACGCTGTTATTTTTGCACCTTTCCAAAATCTGCCTCCCCATCTGCTCCTTAGTATCCCTGCTGCTACCAGGAGGCCTATAGAATACTCCCAGTAGAGTAACTGCTCCTTTCTTGTTCCTATCTTCCACCTATACTGACCCTAGAGAGGATCGTTCTGCATTATCCACCCTTTCTGCAGCTGTAATAGCATCCCTGACCAGTATCACCACCCCTCCTCCTCTTCTCCCCCCCTTCCCTATCCCTTTTAAAACACTGAAAACCAGGAATATTCCATATCCATTCCTGCCCTGGTGACAGCCAAGTCTCTGCAAGAGCCACAATACCATTGTCCCATGTACTTATCCAAGCTCTCAGTTTACAAGCTTCTTGTGTTTCTTCACAATTCTAACAAAGATTGTCCAGCCTGAAATATTGACCATTTCTCTTCACATCTTCCTGAACAATGTCCACCCTCTGCTAAATTCAGCACATATGCCAACAGCTACACATACACCAACAGCTACACATACAAATAAAAAATTTAGGAACTCTATGTGATAAGGGTGGAGACCAAAAGGACGATGACTTGTACTGGAAGCCAACTTGACAAATTGCTGGAGGTGAAGTGGCAGTTGATCTATGTGGAACTGTAAATAACAAGGACAAACAAGAAAACTATTGGAACCGAGAGAACAGCAGCTGCTGGAAGCTAAAAGGACAGAAGGCTGGTGAAAATACAGCTGTAAAAGTTGGAGCCTTCCTACAATACAAATCTCAAGTGTTTAAAGTCTGTCTTACACTGTAATGTCCTGGAAAATTCAAATGAAATTAGATACTGTAGCGGTTGCTACCGCGGAATAAAACAAGATGCTAGTCGGAGGATTGCCAAACAAGAACTGGTTTATTTTCCCGCCTTGCGCGGGCCCTTTAAGGGAGAATGTTCCCGCCCAAAACAACTGGCAATGACGTAAGTACTACGTCAAGACTTTCCCGCGTGCGGGTTCTCCCCATCGCTCGGAAAGACGAGGCCCACCGCCATCTTGGGCCTCGTCGCTCCGACGCCGCGCGACCCGACTGCCGAGCCGGTTCGCCCGACTAAACAGTGAGTCGCCACACAACCCCCCCCAGAACCGGTGATACAGTCCCCAAGGTCCGTGGGCTGTGCCAGCTGCCGCTTAGGGGGCCGGCCTCTGCGTTGCGGCGTTGCAACCTCAACAGGTTGTTGCAGATCCAAATGGGCCGGTTTGAGGCGGTCCGCCGTGAAAACCTGTTCCTTGCCTCCAATGTCCAAAATAAAGGTGGATCCGTTATTCCGTATGACTCGGAACGGTCCCTCATATGGTCGTTGCAATGGCGCCCGAGGTGTGCCCCTGCAAACGAAAACAAACTTACAGTCCCGTAGTTCCTTGGGCTGGCAGGATGGGGCTTGACCATGCCGTGAGGTGGGAATCGGGGCCAAGTTGCCAAGCTTCTCGCGCAGTCTTTGCAGGACTGCTGGGGGTTGTTCCCCTTGGTCCCGAAGGGCAGGTATGAAATCCCCGGGGACAACTAGGGACGCCCCATACACAAGCTCAGCTGACGAAGTGCGGAAGTCTTCTTTAGGGGCAGTGCGTATGCCGAGCAGGACCCAAGGCAGCTCGTCAACCCGGTTAGGACCCTAAAGGCGAGCCATCAAGGCTGATTTCAGATGGCGGTGAAAATGTTCCACCAACCCGTTTGATTGAGGATGGTAGGCTGTGGTGGTGTGCAGCTGCGTCCCTAGCAGGTTCGCTAATGCAGCCCAGAGACTGGAAGTGAATTGGGTGCCTGTCTGAAGTGATGTGGGCCGGAACACCAAAACGTGAGACCCAAGTTGTGAGCAGCGCCCGGGCGCAGGAATCAGTTGTGATGTCAGTCAGGGGGGTTGCCTCAGGCCACCTCGTGAACCGGTCCACGATGGTAAGGAGGTACCGGGCTCCTCTTGAAACCGGCAGAGGGCCCACGAGGTCGACATGTATGTGGTCACACTTCCTACGGGTAGGCTCGAACTGCTGTGGTGGGACCTTGGTGTATCGCTGGATTTTTGACGTCTGGCAGTGCGGACAAGTCCTGGCCCACTCACTGACCTGTTTGCGCAGGCCATGCCAGACAAACTTGCTGGCGACCAGTCGGACAGTAGATCTGATGGACGGGTGCGCCAACCCATGTACCGAGTCAAAAACGCATCTCCGCCAGGCTGCAGGGACTATAGGGCGGGGCTGACCCGTCGCAACGTTGCAAAGTAGGGTCCGCTGACCTGGACCAACCAAGAAATCTCGGAGCTGCAGACCCGAGACTGCGGTTCTGTAGCTGGGCAGTTCGTCGTCGGCTTGCTGTGCGTCAGCTAGGGCCGTGTAGTCGACACCCAAGGATAGGTTGTGGATGGTTGGTCTGGAAAGGGCATCAGCAACGACATTATCCTTTCCAGAGACATGTTGGATGTCAGCTGTGAATTCGGAAATGTAGGATAAATGTCTCTGCTGACGAGCTGACCAGGGATCGGAGACTTTGGAGAAGGCAAAGGGCAGAGGCTTATGATCGGTGAAAGGCCTGCCTTCTAGAAAGTATCGGAAATGCCGGACCGCCAGATACAGTGCTAGAAGTTCCCGATCAAAAGTGCTGTACTTCAGTTCGGGCGGTCTAAGGTGCTTGCTGAAAAATGCCAAGGGTTGCCAGCGGCCTTCGAGTAGCTGTTCCAGTACCCCACCCACCGTGGTATTGGACGCGTCTACCGTGAGGGCAGTCGGGACGTCAGTCCTGGGGTGTACAAGCATTGTGGCGTCTGCCAGGGCGTCTTTGGCCTTAACGAAAGCAGCCGCAGCCTCGTCAGTCCAGGTGATGTCCTTGCCCTTACCAGCCAGCAGCGAGAACAGAGGGCGCATGATACGGGCTGCTGCAGGGATGAACCGATGGTAAAAGCTGACCATCCCAAGGAATTCCTGTAGGCCTTTGACTGTGTCGGGGCGGGCAAAATGGCAGATAGCATCCACCTTGGCGGGTAGGGGTGTTGCCCCGTCGCTGGTGATTTTGTGGCCAAGGAAATCGATAGAGTCAAGTCCGAATTGGCACTTGGACAGGTTGATCGTGAGGCTGAAATCGCGGAGGCAGGAATACAGCTGGCAGAGGTGGGAAAGGTGTTCCTGGAGGTTACGGCTGGCGATCAGTATGTCGTCTAAGTAAATGAACACGAAGTCCAGGTCTCGGTCTACCGCGTCCATCAGCCGCTGGAAGGTCTGCGCAGCGTTCTTAAGGCCGAACGGCATCCGAAGGAATTCGAACAGGCCGAATGGGGTGATAATCACAGTTTTGGGGACGTCATCGGGATGGACCGGGATTTGGTGGTATCCCCTAACGAGGTCCACTTTGGAAAAGATGCAGGCCCTGTGTAAGTTTGCTGCGAAGTCCTGGATGTGAGGGATGGGATAGCGGTCCGGGGTGGTGGCGTCATTCAGCCTGCGGTAGTCGCCGCAGGGCCTCCACCCTCCGGTGGCTTTGGGGACCATGTGCAGGGGGGAGGCCCAGAGGCTGTCTGACCTGCGAACAAGCCCCAGCTCCTCCATGTGACAGAACTCTTCCTTTGCCAGGCGGAGCTTGTCTGGAGGTAATCGTCGTGCTCGGGCATGAAGGGGTGGCCCTGTAGTAATGATGTGGTGTCGTACCCCGTGTTTGGGCCTAGAATTTGTAAACGAAGGTGCCAAAATCGATGGGAATTCAGCTAGGAGCTTGGCGAAATCGTCACCAGAAAGGGAAATGGAGTCCAGGCGCGGGGCTGGTGGGCTGATTTCTCCCAGGGGATAGGTCTGGAGAGTGCAAGAGTGGACTAACTGCTTCCTTCGCAGGTCGACTAACAGGTTGTGGGCCTGAAGGAAATCGGCTCCTAGGAGTGGTCGGGCAACGGTGGCAAGGGTAAAGGTCCAGGTAAAACGGCTGCCGCCAAATTGTAATTGAAGTGTACGGATGCCGAAAGACCGTATCGTTGTACCGTTGGCGGCATTGAGTAGAGGACCTGGTGGCCTGTCACGTGTCGCGGCTGGTCGGGGGCAAAATACTGACCTCCGCTCCAGTATCAACGAGGAAACGCCGTCCAGATTTCTTGTCCTGAACGAAGAGGAGGCTCTGTCGGCGGCCAGCCGCCGTAGCCATCAGCGGCGGCTGGCCCTGGCGTTTCCCTGAAACTTGCAGGGTGGGCGGCATCGACGGGCCTCCGCACCCCACCTCTGATGGTAGAAGCACAGCTGGTCACCCGTGTCGTCATCTGCGTTCCTGGGGCGTGGCTGCTCGGTTGCTGGGGCCGGGCGAGGCGGGCGTTGGGCTCGCGGCCTGGTGATTTGACTGACGGACGAACCGCTCTCGCGCTTGGCCCTCCACAGGACATCTGCCCAGGCGGCCACCTCACGGGGGTTGCTGAAGTCGGCGTCAGCTAACAACAAGTGGATGTCATCAGGGAGCTGTTCGAGAAAGGCCTGTTCGAACATCAGGCATGGCTTGTGTCCCTCGGACAATGCCAGCATCTCATTCATTAGGGCAGATGGGGATCTGTCCCCCAGGCCATCCAGATGAAGCAGGCAGGCGGCGCGCTCACAACGGGAGAGGCCAAAGGTCCTAATCAAAAGGTCTTTGAAAGCCGGGTACTTATCTTCCTCCGGAGGCGACTGGATGAAGTCTCCAACCTGGGCAGCTGTCTCTTGGTCCAGAGAGCTAACCACATGGTAGTACTTCGTGGAGTCGGAGGTGATCTGCCGAAGGTGGAATTGCGCTTCGGCCTGGTCAAACCAGACGCTGGGCCGAAGTGTCCAAAAGGTGGGCAGCTTGAGGGCCACTGCATTGGCTGCTGCACTGTCGTCCATTGCGCGGGTCCAAAAGCCGTTTGGACCATCGGGGTCACCAATGTAGCGGTTGCTACCACGGAATAAAACAAGACGCTAGTTGGAGGATTGCCAAACAAGAACTGGTTTATTTTCCCGCCTTGCGCGGGCCCTTTAAGGGAGAATGTTCCCGCCCAAAACAACCGGCAATGACATAAGTACTACGTCATCAAGACTTTCCCGCGCGCGGGTTCTCCCCGTCGCTCGGAAAGACGAGGCCCGCCGCCATCTTGGGCCTCATCGCTCCGACGCCGCGCGACCCGACTGCCGAGCTGGTTCGCCCGACTAAACGGTGAGTCGCCACAGTACTGTACTAAATCGTTGTCTACACCAACATTACCTCTGCCCCAAGTTCTGTAAGAGTTTCAATCAGCACAGCAGTTTGAACAGTCATGTGAAGACAGCCTGCAATTCGAGCCCCTTTGAGTGGTTTTGTTTCTCCATGCATCTTCCTCATCATCATCAAGCCAGGCATCTCATTTTCAGCAATCTCAATTGCTTTCCGACCCCATTCAGCCAAACTAATGTCAGCTTCAATAAAGAGAAACAAGATTCAGACAAATTAACAAATGACATTGTCCAACTCAGTCCAAAAACAGCAAGCTGAAAACATCTAAACTATGAAATGACAGTACTCAGCCACTATTCCACATAAAGCATATACATCTTCCTGCTTCCCCCCACCCCCACCAACCAAATCCTCTCCAGGAACTTATCTACCACATGCTAGACTTGCTGGTCTAGAGTTCCCAGTTATTTCTTTGCCACCCTTCTTAATCGAAGGCCCAACATTCACAACCCTCCAGTCTACTGGCACCTTACCCATGGCAAATGATGATGCAAATATCTCAGCCAGGGCTCCTGCAGTTTCTCCTTGAGCCTCCCACATTATCTTTGGATAGACCTGGTCAGGCCATGGAAATTTGTCCACCTTCATATATTAAAATGTCCAGCATATTGTCTACTGTAATGCAGACTGACCCCAAGATCTCTCCATTAACTTTTCCTACCTCAAGTCTTCACATCTTTATGCACTGTAAAACTGGAAAAATATTTATCAAGGACCTCAACCATCTCCTACAGCTCCACACAAAAGATGCCCACTTGGGTCTTTGAGGGGTCCTATTCTCTAATTAATCTTTTTGTTATACATTTACAAAATCTCTTTGGATTCTCCTTAAATTTCTCTGCCAAAGCAAACTCATGGACACTCTTGCAGGGATTCCCTTGATACCAGCTGCCTGTACCCGACCCATGCCTCCTTTTCCCTGGGGCCTGGCCAGGGCCTCAATATCTCTCATCATCCAGGGTTCCCTACACCTCCCAACCTTGCCCTTCAATCTAATAGGAAAATGCAGACATTGAGCTCTCATTATTTCATCTTAAAAGCCTCCCACTTGCAGAGGTCCCTTTGCCCACTAACGACCTTTGCAAGTTCCTCTCACGTGGTCAAAATTTGCCTTGCCCCAATTAATTGGAACCCAAGAACCAGTTCTGTCATTTTCCATAATTATTTTAAAACTAATCGAACTATGGTCACTAGTACAAAAATGCTGCCCCAATGTTACCAGTCACTTGCTTTGCCCCATTTCCCCAAGTAGGTCAAGCTTTGCCACCTCCCTACCAGCACCCTCTGTATATTGCCTGAAGAAACTTTCCTGAACACTTAAATTCCACCCCATCTAAGCCCTTAACAGTCCCAGTGTCAGAAAAGTTAAAATCCTCTACTTTGACAACTTCTTATTCTTGCAAATCGCCACAATATCACTGCATATTTGTTCTTCAATTCCTGTTAATATTGGTATTTTGTACAAGTCCAACAAGCTGATCATTCCCTTAATTGTACTCTGAAATGGCCCAGATGGTCACATGTGTAGGCCACCATCTTTATGGTGATTAGGGAAGGACAATAAATGTTGGGCTGGTTTGATAATGACCACATCTTTTAAAAAAAACCTTTTCAATGGTTCGGGAAGTGGATGCATTGAACCACTGCAGTTGCCCTGGTGATATGGTTGTGAATTCTGCCATGTCGCTTGGAGCTGTACCCAGCCAACTTACATGCATTTCAGGGTGGATTGTTCCATACCAACCCTTCCTTCCATTATCATCCTTTTGCAACTCAAAATATCCCCTGATATTTTTCCATCCTGCATTCCATTATCACAGATGTTTGTTTGCTCTCATTCACATGACCATTTTCAAGTTTGTTTCTTAAACTTTGACCTTAAGCTAAAACACTAAACATCTTTCCCTCCATGAGAATTCCAAGTATCAGCATCTGCTGTATTTAGCCACCTTATTAAAAAAGTGCACCAATTTATCTTGCATTTGAAAATAGACTTGTGGCACCAGCATATTTAAGTGACTGTCCATGTCAGTCTCTGACAACACAAAGCCAAAAGATATCCACCATCACAATATTCCTGCTGAATGCTTTTGTTTGAACAACAAGTTATTAACTTGAAGTTGGGGGAAGCCAAGCAGGGGAAGCACTGTAACAGGTATCCAAGTTTGCTAGTGACAGTTAAATGGGTGGGAAGGTATGTTGCCATGAGAATGTTTGGACTCAGCAGAAAAATGTACATAGTTTGAGTTAATGGCCAAAAACTTGGCCGAGTTTAATGTGTGGTAGTGCAAGGTCATGAACTTCAGTGAAAGCAATCCAAAGGCAAAGTATCATCTAAATGGAGAAAAAGCACTTGCGTGTGATGTGTAGTGTTCTTGCACATGAATCACAAAATGTTGGCAAGTGCAGCCAACAGTTGGGGAAGGTAAATGGCACATTGGTATTTATCACAAGGAGGCTGGAGTAACATGAAGTACTGTGGCAATTGTACAGGATATTGGTAGGCCACACCTAGAGCAGGAGGCACACTCGTGGTCCCCTTATTCAAGGAAGAATACAGTAACATTGGAGGAAGCCAGAACAAGATTCAGTGGATGACAGGTAATCTTATCACAAGCCATTCAAGAAGTTGGCTTTGGAGTTTAGATAAACAAGGAGGCGATCTTAATGAAATAAAACCCCAAAGGGGCACAACAGGGTAGATATTCAAATGTTTCCATTCACAGAGGGTAGCAAATCTCTGGAATTCTCTGCACCAGATAATTGTTGAGACTGGATTAGAAAAGTATTTAAAGAGGTAGATAACTTCTTGAAAGACTAGGGAATTTGGTGCTACAAGAAACTGGCACAGAATAGTTAAGACCCAGGGCAGATCAACCATGATCATATTAAATGGGAAAGCTTAAGAGGTAGGTGGCCCACTCCTATATCCTTGTGAAAACCTTAGTATTAGGCAAAAGTATCAGTAGAGACTTTCATAAGTCATAAATTGCCCTTCAGCTAGATGATACTCAATTCCAAACACCACAATTTAGACTACCATTATAAACTTTGTATAAACCCACTGACTCCCATGGCTCCCTTGACTATACTTCTTCCCACTCTGTCCCTTGTAAGGATCCCACCCCTTTCACCACGTCTGTTGCACCTGCTCAAAGCTGAGACCTATTCCAGGACATCTGCACTCACCCCACCTCCTTCCAAAAAAGGATAGCATTCCCCTAGTCCTCACCTTTCACACAACTAGCTTCTAAATCCGCTACATAATTTCTGCCCGATACAACGAGATCCCATCACTTGACACATTTTCTCCCCTCCCCACCTTCAGCAGGCACCATTCTCTGTGACTCCATCTGCTCACTCATCCCCACCCTGAACCCTGGCACTTTGCCCTGCATCTGTAGGAGGTGCAGCACATACACTTACACCTGTCTCACCGCCATTCAAACACCTAAACAGTTTTCAGGTGAGTCAAAGATTCACGTGCACCTTCTCCATCCTCATTTGCTGCATTTAATGCTTCCAATATGGCCTCTCCATAGAGTCACAGAGTAAGAGCACAGAAACAGGCCCTGCAGCCCACATTTGGCCCATATCCCTCAAAACCTTTCTTATTCATGTACCTGTCCAAGTGCCTTTTAAATATTGTTAATGTACCTGCCTCAACCACTTCCTCTGCCAACTCAAAGCATCAGCAAGACCAAGCACAGACTAGGCAACAATTCTGCAGAGTATCTGCATTTTGTCTGCAATGGCCGTCACCAACACCTAGATTCACACTATCTCAATTTTCCTTCCCATTCCCACACTGACCTGTCCATCCTCAGCCTTCACTGCCAGGGTGAGACCCAACACCTCAGGTTCCACCAAAGTTGCCAGCAACCTAATGGTATGAACATCGAATTTTCTAATTTGAAGTAACCCTCACCACACTTCTCCCACCTCTCCCCCTTCCAATCCTCTGGTCCACCCATTTGGTCCCTTTTCAAATACCATTCTGCCACCCACCCCAGGCCTCATCACCCATTTTCATCCCTCCTCTCCTTTCTACCCACACATTTCACCCACTGGCTCACCAAATCTTCCCCCATCTGATTCTGGTCCCATTTGCCCTTTACCTCTCCCATAATTGTTGCCATTATCACTTTTCTTAGCAGATTCCAACACTGGTAGCTTTTTGTGTTCCCGCTTTACACCCTCTTTTGTCAGCGTCCAACTATCATCCATCCGCCTCTGTCTGTCTCCCACTCTACCCCTTCTCTTACCTGAGAATCTGTGCGTCATCTTTCATCCCTCCTCAGTCCACCACTCATTACCCCCAACTACTTCCTCCACTCCTTTTATACTTGCTATAGAGTGATAGAGCCCGTCAGATAGCACAGAAACAGGCCCTTCAGCCCAACATACATGCCAACCAAGATGCCCACCAAAGTCCCATCTGCCCACATTTGGCCTACATCCCTCAAAAACCTTCCTAGCTATGTAGCTGCCCAGCTGTCTTAAATGTTATTTTAACTGCTTCAACCACTTTCTCCAGCAACTCATTCCACACACACCGCCCTGTGTGAAGAGGTTGCCCCTCAAGTCCCATTTAAATCTTTCCCTTCTCACCTTAAACCTATCACAAGATAAAGGAGCAGAAGTAGGCTATTTGGCCCATCGATCTGCTCTACTATCTCACCATGAGCTAAACTATTCTCCCATCTGGCCCCAATTCCCAGCCTTTTCCCTATATCCCTTGATACCTTGACTAATTAGATACCTATCAATCTCCTCAAACACCCCCAATGATCTGGCCTCCACAGCTGTATGTGGCAACGAATTCTATAAATCCATGACCCTCTGTCAAAAGAAGTTTCTCCTCATTTCTGTTCTAAATGGGTACCCACTAATTCTAAGATTAGTCTCTAGTCCTGGACTCACCCAAGGGAAACAACTTAGCTACATTTACTGTCCAGTTCTTTCAACATTCTAAATGTTTCTCAGGTCCCATCTCATTCTTCTGTACTCCAATGAGAACAGTCCAAGAGCCAACAAACGCTCATTGTATGCATGCCCTTTCATTCCAGGAATCATCCTCATAAATCTTCTCTGAACCTCCTCCAACATCAGTACATCCTTCCTAAGATAAGGGGCCCAAAACGGCATACAGTATCCCATAGAGCCTCATCAACACATCCTGTTATATGTTACACCTCTCAAAATGAATGCCAGCATAGCATTCACTTTTCTTACCACCGATCCAACCTGGTGGTTAACCTTTAGGGTATCATGCACAAGGGCCCCCAAGTCCCTTTGCACTTGTGTTTTGAATTTTCTCCCCATCTAGATAATAATCTGCCCACTTATTTCTTCTTCCAAAGTGTACAACTGCACATTTCTCAACATTGAATCTCATCTGCAATTTTTTTTACCTATGCTCCTAAACTGTCTAAGTATCTCTGCAACCTTTTGTTTCGTCAATACTCCCTACTCCTCCACCAATCTTGGTGTCATCAAGAAACTTAACCACAAAACCATTTACTCCATGATCTAAATCATTGATATACATTGTATAAAGAAGCGACACAACACCGACCCTTGCGGAACACTACTGGTAACCAGCAGCCAACCAGAACAGGATCCCTTTATTCCCACCCTTTGCTTTCTGCCTATTAGCCAATGCTCCACCCATTCTAATATCCTTCCTGTAATTCCATGGACTTAATTCCATTAAGCAGCCTCCTGTGTGGCACCTTGTTGAAGGCTTTTTGAAAACTCGAGTACACAACATCCACAGCCTCTCCCTTATCCATCCTACTTGAGATTTCCTCATGAAACTCCAATAGGTTGGTTTTTGATTCCCTTTCACTGGGAATACACTGAGTATATCCACCACATCTATTCTCCTCATGATCAGGTACACTTCTACAAAGACACCCTTCAGCCTCCTATGCTCCAAGGAGGGAAGTCCTAGGCTGCCCAACCACTCCCTAACTCAGGGCCTCAAGTCCCTGCAGCATTTTGTCAATCTGCTTTCCACTTCAATATTTTTCCTATAACCAGGTAACCACACCTGTACACAATACTCCATGCACAGCCTCACCTTCTTGGATAACTGCAACATAACATCCAAACTCCTGCACTTAATGCACTGAAGGCCAGCATGCCAAACACCTTCACCACCCAAGCTACTCGTGTCACCCTGCTTCTCTCTGCTTAGTTCCAATTCATTGACCTGAAACTTCAAGAATTCCTCTCCTCCCTCCCCCCGCCTCCCACCCCTCAACAGATTCCATTCAACCTGTTGAGTTCCTCCAGCAGATTGTTAATTGCTCCAGATTCCAGCATCTGAGTCTGTCTCTCCACACTTTCTGAAAACATTAGGAAACTTCAGCATTTGGAGAACATGGAGAGATCAAATGAAAAGTCAGAAAGAAAAGTCATGTTAACCCTGCTACACACTCCCTCTACCGTATCCGCTGACCCAATGAACAATTTACACAATTACCTTGCACTGCAAATATTCACTATAACATCCCATTTGGGAGAAGTTGAGGAGCTTCCTCACCAGTCACTCACTTACGCCCCGTCCCCGTGTCCTGGCCAAGTACAACAAGAACATCTGGTCAGGGGACACATATACAGAGAGGTAAATATTCAGGGTTTCCCTTTGTTCTCAGCTCCACATCCCCCCTACTCCTCCCCCCCCCCCCCCGCAGCGAACACGCTGCTCCCACACGGCCGAGCGGCAGCCGAGCTCAGAGAAAGGCCGATGACGACCCCCACCTTACCGACTTTGTAGGGCAGCTTGTCGGACATGACTGTGCGGCGGAGGGGGCGGTGAGCGGGGGGTGGTGAGCAGGCAGCGGTCCGGTTCACGGTGCCGGCGGCAGCAGAGAGGGTGACGCTGTGCGCGCAACCGCTTATAACCGGTGCTTATTTACATATCGCTCCCAGAATTCCCACCGAGGGGCGGGGCAGAGAAACCACGCCCATCCGTCGCATTCCTATTGGTCGGGATTCCCGTCCGAGGGGGGGCGGGGTTTTGAGTTTTTCATCTTCTGGACAAGTTGCGGAGGGTGTCGGGGGTCGGGGGTCGTTGGGGTCGGGGGTCGCAGGGGGTGTCGGGGGTGGTGGTCGGTGGTCGTTGGGGGCGGGGGTGTCGGGGGTGGGGGTCGCAGGGGGTGTCGGGGTGGGGGGTGGTGGTCGTTGGGGGCGAGGGTGGGGGTCGCAGGGGGTGTCGGAGGTCGGGGGTGGGGGGTGGTGGTCGTTGGGGGTGTTGGGGTGGGGGTCGTTGGGGGCGGGGGTGTTGGGGTGGGGGATGGTGGTCGTTGGGGGTGGGGGTCGCGGGGGTGTTGGGGGTGCCGTGGTGGTGTTGTGGGGGGCCACAGGGGTGTTGGGGTGGGGGTGGGGGTGGGTCGTGGGGGGGTGGGGGCGTCGCGTGGGTGTTAGGTGGGGGGGTGTTGGGGTCTCGTGGGTGTTGTGATGGGGGTCACGGGTGTGGGTTTGGGGAAGCAGGGGGAGAATGAGGGTAAGGGGAGTGAGATATCGGAGGACTGGGATGTACGGAAATGGGGGTTTAGCTGGAGGTGAAGGGGTTGGGACTGTAGGTAGTGTCTCCAATTCTTTGTGTCCTGGTGGAGAAAACCAACTCAACTCTTTTATAAAGTTTATTAAAACCCAGTCAAGCACGACAATAAAATATGTGTAGAAACATGATAAACAATGACACATCGTGTTATGTGTTATTTCTGAAGCAATGATATGTAATTGGTATTGGTTTATTATTGTCACTTGTACCGAGGTACAGTGAAAAACTTGTCTTGCATACCGATCGTACAGGTCAATTCATTACACAGTGCAGTTACATTGAGTTAGTACAGAGTGCATTGATGTTGTTCAGGTAAAAACAGTAACAGTACAAAGTAAAGTGTCACAGTTACAGAGAAAGTGCAGTGCAATAAGGTGCAAGGTCACAACAAGGTAGATTGTGAGGTCAGAGTCCATCTCATTGTATAGGGGAACCGTTCAATAGTCTTATCACAGTGTGATAGAAGCTATACCACTATTACAACCTCTACCCTCAATCACTTTCAACCTTAACTTTAAATCTTGTTTCGCTTTGTCTCTGTGCAAGTGGTCAACCCTGTTGCAGTTCTCTCACAAACTACTCTTTAAATATTACTTTACTAATTCTTTAATTCAAGGTGATATCAGATAAACCTGCCATGCCAATCACTCTGGAGTTTCTGCCAAAGATTCCTTGCAATATTTTCCCCTCTATCTGAGCTCTCTACCAATAATCCAAATGTCATACCACGGCACTTTGATGGACACAACCTTGCATCTTGTTTCAACCATTTTCTATCCTGTTTGTCAAATAGAAATGTTTGATGTCCAACTGTGAGCACAACAAAGGTGGTTTGATGGAGAAGAGTTCAAGTTTATCGCCAATCTAAAACCTATTAATATTTCACACTTGCAAATGTCTATCTTAGCCAGAAACAGACACACCACAGACGTGGATGATGTTATACGTCGGTGACATTGTTGCAAATCAAGATTGAGAAGAAAAACATGTATTGCACATACAAAAACTTAAGGATTTTCTTTGCAACTTACAGTTGGTTTGAACAGTTCAGAACTTACATTGTGTTCCCTGTGTTACCTCGGGGTAGGAACTGCACTCAGACATGGGGATTAACTGCCTTTTTTTTTCATTTTGGCCGTAGGATATTTTTTAAACATCTGCCTCATAAGCCGAATGTTTCATTGAAAAGACAAACATGATTGAATATGTCAAACTGGCCAAGTATCAGGACATTGAAGATAAAAGCTAGAATGGGGTACACTGCATAGTTTACCTCATCTTGATCTGCAAAAACTGCTTTCATTGGGTAATGTGATAACTTCATCCAAAATTAGATATTGGTTTCAATTGCAGCTGAAAAACCCACCTGCCACCATTTCTCAGGACTCCATTAGAAAAGCAAAATTTGCCATGTGATCCCTGAGAAATTGCACTATAATTCACAAAGTATATATGACAGCACCTTTTGCCATTTGAAGATAGAGTCATTGCCTCTATTTGTATCAATCATTTCAGAATATTTCTAAATAAGATAATATTGCATATAAACCATTTAAAGGGCATTGAGGCATTTAGACAGACACATGAACAGGCAGGGATTGGAGGGATATAGTCCACGTGTAGGTAGATGTGCAGTTAAAATTGGCATTATGGTCAGCACATAAATCATGGGCTAAAGGGCCGATTACTGTGCTGAGCTGTTCTACGTTCTAAAACAGAACACAAGACTAGTGTGCAAACATTTGCAAACATTTATTTGAAATTCAGTCTATAAACTTTGCAGTTTTTATAATATGAAGTTTGGGGCACAGTACATGGGAATAACCAAATATCCCATAAGAAACACCAACTTCCAACTGATCAGAAGCTGAAACCAGCGAATGTCCCCCTGAAGCTGTAAGATTGTGGTAGAAGTCCATGTGATTAGCAATTGTTATTTAATGGAAGAAATCTGCTTTTCATCACACTTTGTTCGATATACCACACAAGACCCACAACAGTGTGGCAAAGTAGCAAAACAATAAGTTTGAAGATTGTTATCTAAATTGAAAGAGCTGTCCAAACCAATCAAAAAACAGGCCCTTTGGTGCATCAAGTCCATGCAGACCATCAACCTCACATTGTTACATTAATCCAACCAATTTATTCTCCTCATATTCCATCAACTCCACTCAAATTCTACCACTCTCCAACATGAGGGGCAATTTACTGCATCCAATTAATAAGACCATATGACAGGAACAGAATTAGGCTATTCAGCCTATTGAATCTGCTCCTCCATTTGATCACAGCTGACTTATTATTCCCTCTCAACCCCATTCTCCTCCTCTTTCCCTGTAATCTTTGACACCCTTGCTAATCAAGACAAGTCTTTTTTGTGGCACTTTATCGAACACCTTCTGGAAATCCAAGTATACAAATTTCACCTGTTCCCTTCTATCCACTGCGTATTTTATCCTCAAAGAACTCTAGAAAGTTTGTCAAACAGGACCTGCCCTTCCTGAATCCATGGTGTGTTCACCTGATGGAACTACTTCTATCCAGATGTCTCGCTATTTTTTTCCTTAATGATAGCTTCAAGCATTTTCCCAACTACAGACGTTAAGTTAACTGGCCTACAGTTACCTGCCTTTTGCCTACATCCTTTTTTAAATAGTGGTGTGATATTCGCTGTCTTCCAATCCACCGGGACCTGCCTAGAGTCCAGAGAATTTTGGTAAATTATCACAAACACCTCTACTATAACTTCCGCCATTTCTTTCACTACGCTAGGCTGCATTTCATTGGGACTAGGGGACTCGTCTATCTTTAGGGCCACTAGTTTGCTCATCACTACCTCTTTAGTGACAGTGATTGCATCGAGGTCCTCACCTCCCATCGCATCCATAACATCTCTCTTTGGCATGTTGAACATGTCCCCCACCGTGAAGACCAACACAAAATAGTCGTTCAAGGCCTTGGCCATTTCCACATTACCCCATATTAATTCCCCCATTCATCTTCCAAGGGACCTATGTTCACTTTAGCCACCCTTTTCTGCTTTATATAGTTATAAAAACGTTTACCATCTGTGCTAATATTTTGTGCTAGTTTACTTTCACAATCTATCTTCCCTTTCTTTATTGCTTCCTCAGAGGTTCTTTGTTGCTTTCGAAAGTTTTCCCAATCTTCCAGTTTTGCACTACTCTTGGTGTATGAGCTTTTAGCTTAATACGTTCTTTTATTTCCTTAGTTATCCAAGGCTGGCTCTCCCCACCCTTACTGTCCTTGCTTTTAACTGGAATATACTTTGCTTGAATACCGTGAATAATCTCTTTGAAAGTCTTCCACTGTTACTCAACTGTCCCACCACATAGCCTACACTAGTCTACACTAGCCAACTCCTCCCTCGTCCCCTTGTAGTCTCCCTTGTTCAGGAATAACACGCTGGTATTAGATCAAGCTAGTGCACCCTCCATTTGTATGAGAAATTCAATCATTCTATGATCATTTTTTCCAAGAGGATCCCTTACTACAAGATTGTTAATTTTACCTGTCTCATTGGACAGGACCACTAACATGCTGTTCAAGAAAGCTATCACAGATACATTCTATGAAATCCTCCTCAAGACTGCCTCGACCAACTTGATTCGCCCAATCCAAGTGGAAGTTAAAGTCCTCCATGTCAACTGCCGTTCCATTCTTACATGCATCAAATATTTCTTGGTTTATTGCCTGTGCCACTATAATGCTATTATTCGGTTGCCTATGGATAACTCCCACCAGTGAATTTTTTCCCGTTATTATTCCTAATCTCTACCCAGATGGACTCAATATTAGAACATAGACATAGAACATCACAGCACGGTACAGGCCCTTTGGCCAACGATGTTGTGCCAACATTTCATCCTGCTCCAAGATCTATCTAACCCTTCCCTCCCACACAGCCCTCCATTTCTCTATCATTCATGTGCCTATCTAAGAGTCTCTTAAGTGTCCCTAATGCATCTGCCTGCATCACCTCTGCTGGCAGTGCATTCTGAGCACCCACCACTCTCTGTGTAAAAAAACTTACCTCTGACATCCCCCCCTATATCTTCCTCCAATCACCCTAAAATTATGACCCTCGTGCCCCTATTTTCGCCCAGTTCTGCATATCATCAATGTCCTGTTGTAAGCTACAGCAGCCTTCTACACTATCCACAACACCACCAACCTTCTTGTCATCTGCAAACTTACTAACCCATCCTTCCACATCCTCAACCAAGTCATTTATAAAAATCATGAAGAGCAGGGGTCTCAGAACAGATCTCTGCGTAACACCACTGGTCACCGACCTCCAGGCAGAATACGTTCCATCTACAACCATCCTCTGTCTTCTATGGGTGAGCCCATTCTGAATCAACACAGCCAAGTTTCCTTGGATCCCATGCCTCCTGACTTTCTGAATAAGCCTTCCATGAGGAACCTTATCAAACGCCTTCCTAAAATCCATGTACACCACATCCACTGCTCTACCTTCATCAATGTGCATTGTCACATCCTCAAAGAATTCAGTCAGGCTCGTGAGGTAAGACCTGCCCCTCACAAAGCCATGCTGTGATCTCCTTAGTGCAAGAGGTTTAGACAGGGCAGATTTTGTTAGCTGCATCCAAGAGGATTTCTTAGTCAATATGTAGCTAGTCTATCAAGAGGAGGGGCCGTACTGGACCGTGTTGGGTAATGAGCCTGGCCAGGTGACAAAACTTTCAGTGGGAGAACAGTAAGGGAACAGTGACCACAACTCAATGAGTTTTAAAATAGCAATAGATAAGGATAAGCATGAAGTTTGCAGGAGAGTATTAAATTGGAGCAGGGAAAATTATGAGAGTATTAGACAGGAAATGGGGAGAGATTTGGCCACATCTGAAATACTGCATTCCATTCTGGTTGCCCCATTTCAGGAAAGGTGCAAATGCCTAACAGGGTGCAGAAGGGGTTTACAAGGTAACCTTAACTGTAACTCTAACCCTAAACCATTAGATAAGGGGAGCAGTATAGTCATCATGGACAGGCAGCAATACCTACTGGAGGCACACAGACAGTTAAACAACACAGAACACGACACGAAACTGACAGAACCAATGTTCTTGGAAACACAACAGAAGATTAAAGACATTCGAAAGGAGCTCAGAAGGGGTAGGCGCATCAACCAGTAACAATTTGAATACCTGACAGGGACACAGGCCCAGGCGGGAAAGTTTTACATTCTCCCCAAATTACACAAGCAGCCAGACACTTGGACTGTACCTGGAGAAGTACCTCTGGGAAAGCACATTGTATCTGACGTGGCAGTGAGTCCTACATGACAGCAGAATACGTTGACTCCTTCCTCAATCCACTGTCACAGAAACACCCCAGTTACATCAAAGACACGTACCACTTTGTCCAAATAGTCAATTTCCTCTCAGTATCCCCGACACCATACTTTTCACCATGGACATTGAAAGCCTGTACACAAATATAGAGACAGACAGGGGCATAGAGGCAGTCAGAGAGGTCTACAGAAATACCCAGACCCGGAGAGGGCAGACGAGGCTTTAATCAAACTCCTCCAGCTGAGCCTGACAAAAAGTGACTTTGAATTCAATGATAAATTCTACCACAGGTCAAAGGCATGGCAATGGGAGAGAAATTTGCCCCTGCCTATGCCAGCACATCCATGGCAAAGCAGGAAGATACAGTTCTCCCGAAATGTCCCAAAAAACCCATGTGCCTCTACAGATATCTAGATGACATCTGGGGTGTCTGGACACGTTCTGAGAGAGAGTTAGAAGAATTCATCCAAATCCTTAACACACATCACCCCTCCATAAAAGTGAAGGCCATCACGAGTAGAGAGAAAGTGGATTTCCTAGACACCACTGCTTTTAAACTAGCAGCAGGAAATGTTAGGCAGAAACTTGCAACTAAAGTCTTTTTCAAGCCAACAGACACCCACACCCTCCCGCACACGGCGAGCCATCACCCCAAACACACCTTCAGGAGCATCGTCAAATAACAACTGAGCCATTTCCACCACATTTGCAGCAGGGAGGAGGATTTCAACCAGGCCACGACTATCCTCTACACTGCACTTAGACAGAGAGGTAACAGTGAACGGAGGCTCAGACACATCAAATCAGAGAGGCCTCACAAACCCCAGGCCACAGAATAGGGCAACATCCAAGCTTCCATTGATAACAGGGTACAGTAGGATGGCCATCAATATCCACGCACTAATTAAGACCCACTTCCAACAACTGAAGGGGCGGATGAGCTCACTGGGAGAATACACAATAGTGTCATCTTTTAAAAGGGCTAAGAATCTAAGAGACCTATTAGTTAGTACCAAACTGTACTCAGCTCCAAACTGTGGTGGGAGATGCTGCTGAGCATGTAAATATCTAAGAATAGCAATAAGCATACACAACAGAGCAACAGGCAAATGGGCACGGATAGAGCAGAGGATAACCTGTGGCCAGCAGAATCTAGCCTATGCAATTCAGTGTAAAGAGTGCCACATCTGAAACATAGGAGAAACAGATAACAGCCTGAGGGTTGGACTCACAGGGCACCTCAGTACTATTACAGGGGAAGAGCAGAGCAGACCTGTCAGCAGGCATTTCCAGCAGTATGGGATCCAGTCTTTAGAGATCCTGGACTTGGGAATTAACCTGAACTGGTCAACTTCCCAGAGAAAGTGAGCAGAGAAGAAATGGATTGAGTTATTACAAACCCACTCCCCAAACGGTCTAACCCAAGCCTAAAAAAACTAATTAAAAAACTAAATAACCACAATTGGGCCTAGTAAATTAGGCTTAGAAAGACTGGGGTCACATGTTCCTGATTAATTTGACTCTGACTGGGGACCCAATCCCAGAAAAGCTCTTCCCACTCACCCAACATACACCCCCATATACTCCCACACACTCACACTCTGACCCAGACAGAATCCACCCCCAATAGACCAGCTCACACATACCACCCCCTCATCCCACATACATCCCGATCTATTTAAGTTAGGGTCCAAGGCAACATTTTGTCCCCCAACACAGACCAGGCAGCACTCACCCCTTCTGACCACACATACACTCCCATTCAGTACCCCCAAAGACCTACACCCGGGTCTCAGCCAGCTCCCCCGACACAGCACATTACACGTTCCACCCCCCGCTTGTCCTACATACATCCCTACATACATATACCGGTATCACAGACAGCTTCCTCACACAGACCAGCCAATAGGCACCCATCCTGATCCACATACACTCCTGTACTTTTACCCCAAACACTTACACCCAAGCCTCAGCCGGCTCCCCCAAAACAGCACATTACACGTTCCACCCCCGCCATCCTAAATGCATCCCTATATACATACACTGGTATCACAGACACCTTCCTCACACAGACAAGCCAATAGGCACCCCTCCCTATCCCACATACACTCACGTACATTCCCCCCAAACACTTACACCCGGGTCCCAAACTCACCACCACCAACCCCAGCCCCTTCCCCTAAACCTAACATTACACAACCCCAGCCAACTTCCTGACTAACCCAAGCCAACTCCGTGACTAACCCTTGCCAACTCCCTGACAAACCTTTGCCAACACCCATCATAGCAAACCCCTCCACAAACACAATTTCCCACCCTATTAATATATGGAGTCTGGAATAAGGCACAGATCACAATAAAGGCAAGTGGAACGGGAACAGGATAATGAAGGCGTGGGCCAAATCAAAGTGGCAGAGTCCAGTGAGACTGAATCTCTAGTAACGAGATCAATGAACACAAGAGGGATAATTTTCCCACTGCCCACTAACTCACAACCTAACCCAGTCACACCTCAGTCTAATTATGGGAAAGACCAGAGCAGACCTGTCAGCAGGCATTTCCAGCAGCACGGGATCCAGTCTTTAGAGATCCTGGGCCTGGAAACTAACCTGAATTGGTCAACCTCACAGAGAAAGACAGCAGAGAAGAAATGGATTGAGTTATTACAAACCCACTCCCCAAACGGTCTAAACCAAGTCTTAAAAAAATCAGTAAAAAAACTAAAAAATCAGAATCAGGCCTAGTAAATTAGGTTTAGAAAGATTAGGGTCACACGTTCCCAATTAATTTGACTTTGACTGGGGACCCAATCCCAAAAAAGATCTTCCCCCTCACCCGACATACATTCCCATACACCCCCACACACTCACACCCTGATCCAGACAGAACCCACCCCCAATAGACCAGCTCTCATGTACCTCCCCCCCCCCAATCCCACATACATCCCTATATATTTAAGTTAGTGTTGAAGACAACTTTTTTCCCCCCAATACAGATCAGGAAACACTCACCCCTTCTGACCACACACACACTCCTGTACATTACCCCCAAACAATTACAACTGGGCCTCAGCTGGCTTCCCCCGACACAGCATATTACACATTCCACCCACACCCCACCGCACCCCCAACGCCGCCGCCATCCTACAGATTTCCCGATATACAGATCCAAATTTCTCAGACAGCTTCCTACACAGGCCAGACAACAGACACCCCTTCTGATCCCCCATTCACTGCAGTACATTCTCCCCAAACACTTACACCCGGGCCTCAGCCTGCTCCCCCAACACAGTACATTACAAGTTCCAACCCCCGCCATACTACATACATCCCTATATTCCTACATACCTATCCAAAATTCTCAGACACCTTCCTCACACAAGGCAGCCAATTAGGCAGTCCTTCTGATCCCGCATACACTCCTGTACATTCTCCCCAAACTCTTAGACACAGGTCCCAAATTCATGACGACCACCCCCAGCCCCTTCCCCTGATCCTAACATCCCACAACCCTAGCCAACTCGCTGTTAACCCCAGCCAACTCCTCAATACACCCTTGCCAACACCCCCATATGCCAAAAGCCTCTACAAACACAATTTCCAAAATTCACCACGACCCCCAGCCCTATTCCTAATCCTAACATCCCACAATCCTATTGAACTCCTTGAAAAAAACCCAAGCCAACTCTCCGACAAACCCTTGCCAACAACTCCACATGCCAAAAGCCTCCACAAACACAACTTCCAAAATTCACTACCGCCCCCAGCCCCATACCTAATTCTAAAATCCCACAACCCTATCAAACTCCTTGACAAACCATTACCAACACCCCCACATGCCAAAACCCTCCACAACATAAGTTAACCCCCCGCTCCCACCTCACATATATGACTACAATACCTGGGACCCCTATCCCACCCTATCAAGATATGGAGAGTGGAATAAAGGCAAGTGGAGCAGGACCAGGATAATAAAGGCGTGGGCCAAATCAAAGGGGCAGGGTCCAGTGAGACTGAATCTCAAGTAACGAGATCAATGAACACTAGAGGAATAATTTTCCCACTGTACGTACTCTCACAACCTAACCCTAAAGCATCCCACAACACGAGCCAACTCCACAAAACCCTAGCCAACTCCCTGAAAAAGCCCTTGCTAACACCCCCACAAGCAAAAACACACCACAATCAAAATTTCCAAAATTCATCACCACCCCAGCCCTTTATCTAACCCTAACATCCCACATCCCCAGCGAACTCCAAAATTCAGCACAACCCCCAGCCCTATACCAAATCCTAACATCCTACAACCCTATCAAACTCCTCACTTACCCAAGTCAACTCCACAACAAACCCTTACCAACACCTCCACATCCAAAAAGCCTCCACAAATACAATTTCCAAAATTCACCACCACCCTCGGCCTTATACCTAATCCGAACATCACACAACCCTATCAAACTCCTCGACAAACCCCTGCCAATACCCCCACATGCCAAAACCCTCCACATACACAAGTTAACCCCCCGCTTCCACCTCACATACACAACTAAAATACCTGGGACCCCTATCCCACCCTATTAAGATAAGGAGTCTGAAATAAGGCAATAAAGGCAAGTGGAGTAGGACCAGGATAATGAAGGCGTGGGCCAAATCAAAGTGGCAGGGTCCAGTGAGACTGAATCTCCAGTAATGAGATCAATGAACACGAGAGGGATAATTTTCCCACGGCCCGCTAATTCACTACCTAACCCTAACCCTAAAGGACTCTGACTGGAGTAGAGGGCATGGGCTAAAAGGAGAGGTCAGACAAACTTGTCTCGTTTTCTCTTGAGTGGCAGAGGCTGAGAGAAGATCTGATAAGGGGCTCTTAGATAGGCACATGAATCTGCAGAGAATGGAGGAATATGGACATTGTGTAGGTGGGAGGGATTAATTTCGTTAACCATTTAATTACTTGTGTAATTAGTTCATCACAACACCGTGGACCAAAGGACCTGTGCTGTTTTTTTTCTGTTTTCTGCTAATCTAAGTGCAGCCTAACTAAATCTTATAATGCCTTAGCCGATGAAGCCAATCATTCTGTATGCGCTCTTTGTTATCCTGTCTACCTGTGTTCTTTAAGGGAACTATATGCTTCTACCTATGGTCTCTGTGTTCTACGACACTTCCCCGCTATTCACCGTGTATGTCCTGCCCCAGTTTATGTTCCCACTTCACACTTTTCTGAGTTAATTTTCATCTGCTATTCCTTTTCCCACTTTCCCAGTGGATAAATATCCTGTTTTGACCTTGGACAACCTTCCTCACTGCCCACTATACCAATAATTACGGTGTTACCTGCCAATGTATTAATTGTGCCACAGAAATTCCTATCCAAATCATTGATATACATGACAGACAACATGGACCCAGAACCAATCCCTTCGGTCCACCACTGGTCACAGGCATCCAATGTGAAAAATAACCTTCCACTTTCAGCCCCTTCCACCAAGCGAATTTTGTATCCAGCTGGCTAACTCACACTGGATCCCACATATTTTCACTTCCTGAACCGGGCTACCGTGCAGGATGCTTTGTGAAAGTCCATGCAGACAATATCCACTGTACTCCTCTCATCAATCATCTTTGTCACCTCCTCAAATTTGTTAGACAAGACCACCCCCACAAAGCCATGTTGACTATCCCTATTCTCCATGCCTTAACAAGTGCAAGTAAGTCCTGTTACTACCTTCTGCAGTAATGCCCCAACTACTGATGCAAGGCTCACCGGCCTAAGTCGAAGGATATTTTCCTGGGATATCAAGATATCGGTTTTGGGGAAGATAGGATTTGTGCAGGCCTGATAGTTTGCAGTTCAACAGGCCAGGACAGTGTTCCCCTGTAAAGATATGCTGGTGCTGATGGAGTTGAGATGTGGGCTGAGGTGGGAACAGGGCAGGATGAGAAGTTTATCATATATTCAAAAGAATGAATAAGAGCAATGAATGTAAGGCACAATATTACAGAGTTTGGTGAGGCTGAACATGGAAAAAAATGGAGTCAAGTCTGCAATCAAGTCTGATTAAACTTGATGATCTGTACCTAAATGTAAGGAAATATATTGAATAAGGCAGGTGGGTGGAAGATGGGTATGACTGGGGGTATGAGATCTTAGCTGTTGTTGAAGCACTGCTTATAGAGCGGCGGTCATGGCAGCTTCGGCTTCTGGGATACAGAGGGACAACAAAGATAGAGCGCTGATAATAGTTAATAAAACAGCTGCGAGAAGGAATACAATGTTAGAGTCATTAAATGAGGCAAAATAGGTTGAACAAAAGAGGCAATCGTATGTACGAAAGCTCTTAAAAGAGTACGGGCATTAGAAATGCAAATCTGTCTGTAAATATCTGACAAACGACTAAAACGCTCAGCCCTTGACATCAATTGGAATATTATCAATGTGACAAGGACTGATTACTCCAGAGTTTAGAAGAACAAGAGGGGATCTTATTGAAACTTATAACATTCTTGTTGGGTTTGACAGGGGTGGGTGTGGAGAGGATGGTCTCCCAAATACAATTATGATGTTTAAACAGCCACTTAAATAGCAAGGTGCAGAAGGATTAGTGCAGAATTGCAGGAGTGTTGGCCTTTATCAGTCGGAGTACTGAGATCAAGAGCCGCGATGTCGTCCCGATTTTAAGTTCCCACTTCTGTCCGCTGAAAAGTAACACAGTGCCACCAGGTTGATTTGACAAAATGCGTTTATTAGTAGTATACCGCTAGGGAGAAGTCTCTTCAGCACTCGTTGAGAGTTGCTATCTGAGGTCTCCACAGTAAAAAGGAGCAGACAGTAATTTATACAGATACTGTTACGCACACTTAATGAATGCGACTCTGCAAGTTTCGGTCAGGCCTCGGGCTTCGGTTCGGAGGACTTCGGAGCAGCTAAGTGTTTTCTCTGTTTATCACTTTTATTAGGGTTTTTGGGTGTAAGGCTTAGTTTTTGTTAGGGTTTTTAGTGTAAGGGTTAGATTTTTTATAAGTTTTTTCTGAGTAGTCGAGTGGGGGCTGGACTGCGCAGGCGCGGCGCGGCGCGGGCAGCTTAAAAAGCAAACAGCCTAGAGAGCGGGCAGCGTCGGAGCGGGCAGCTGAGTGAGTGGCAGCAGAGTGTTCTGGGCCTTGGCTAAAGGGGATTCGGCGTGAAGGGGCAAGGAGGGTAAGTAGCTGGTGAGTAGGTAAAGGCAAGGTTTACCTTTTGTTCATTATAGATTTGTAGGTGGGACTAACTAGGGAAAAAAGAAAGGTAGTCAGATGGAGGACATGGTGGTGTGCTGCAGCTGTTTGATGTGGGAAATCGTGGACCTTGCTGTGGTCCAAGATGGCCATATCTGCAGTAAGTGCTTGAGGCTGGACGAACTTCGGCTCAGAGTTGATGAGCTGGAGTCGCAGCTACAAACACTGCGCAGCATAAGGGAGGGAGAGAGTTATGTAGACATGGTGCATCAGGTGAAAGTCACCCCCCTTAGGGTAGGTACATCTGAGGTTCAGGAGGCAGATAGAATGGTGACTGTCAGGGGAGGGAAGAGGAAGAAGAAGTCAGGCAGGCAGACAGGACAGACAACCCCGGAGGCTGTTCCCCTCAGTAACAAGTTTTCTGCCTTGGAAGCTGTTGAGGGGGATGATCTGCAGAGGCCAAGCTGCAGTTACCAGGTCTCTGGCACTGGGACTGGTACTGCTGCTCAGAAGGGAAGGGTGGGAAAGAGACATGCGGTAGTGATAGGGGACTCGATAGTCAGGGAAACAGACAGGAGGTTCTGTGGCAGTGAGCATGAATCCCGGATGGTATGTTGCCTCCCAGGTGCTAGGGTCCGGGATGTCACTGATTGGGTCCACAGAATTCTTGAGTGGGAGGGTGAGCAGCCAGAAGTTGTGGTCCATATTGGCACCAACGACATAGGTAGGAAGGGGGATGAGGTCCTGAAGAGTGAGTTCAGGGAGCTAGGCAGAAAATTGAGGAACAGGACCTCAAGGGTAGCAATCTCGGGATTGCTGCCAGTGCCACGTGATAGTCAAGGCAGGAATAGAAGGAGGTGGCAGATAAATTCGTGGCTGAGAAGCTGGTGCAGGAGGGAGGGTTTTAGATTTCTGGATCATTGGGATCTCTTCTCGGGAAGGTGGGACCTGTACAGAGAGGATGGGTTACACCCAAACCAGAAGGGGGCCAATATCCTTGCGGCGAGATTTGCTAGGGTGGTTCAGGAGGGTTTAAGCTAGTTTGTGAGGGGGAAGGGAACCGGAGGAGTAGGTCAGAGGAAGGAGGGAATGGGGAAAAGTTAGATCAAACAAGTAGAGAGGCTTTGGGGAAGGAGAAGCAGAATACAGGCTATAAAAGTAGTAAGGTAGATGGACTGAAGTGTGTTTACTTAAATGCAAGAAGTGTCAGGAATAAGAGGGATGAACTGAGGGCTTGGATAAGTATGGGGGACTATGATATCGTGGCTATTACTGAGACGTGGCTGACGTCAGGAGAGGAATGGATATTGAATATTCCTGGTTTTCGGTGTTTTAAGAGGGATAGGGAAGGGGGGAGAAGAGGAGGAGGGGTGGCGGCGATACTGGTGAGGGACACAGTTACGGCTGTGGAAAAGATGGATGTTGTAGAGGGATCATCTCTAGAGTCCGTATGGGTGGAATTAAGGAACAAGAAAGGAGCAGTTACTCTACTAGGAGTATTCTATAGGCCCCCCGGTAGCAGTAGAGATATAGAGGAGCAGATTGGCAGGCAGTGTTTGGAGACAAGCAGAAATAACAGGGTTGTTATAATGGGAGACTTCAACTTCCCAAATATAGACTGGAACCTGCTTAGTGCCAAAGGTTTAGATGGGACGGAATTTGTTAAATGTGTCCAGGAGGGATTCCTGATGCAGCATGTTGACAGGCCGACTAGAGGGAATGCCATGTTAGATCTAGTTTTAGGAAATGAACCAGGACAGGTGAAGGATCTATTGGTGGGTAAGCATTTGGGGGGCAGTGACCATTGCTCCATAACCTTTAAAATTGTCATGGACAGGGACAGGTGCTGAGAGGACAAGAGGTTTTTCAATTGGGGAAGGGCTAACTACGAGGCTATAAGGAGAGAACTTGGGAGTGTAAATTGGGATGTCCTTTTTGAAGGAAAATGTACCATGGAGATGTGGTCGATGTTCAGGGATCTTATGCAGGATGTTAGGGATAAATATGTCCTGGTGAGGCAGAGAAGGAATGGCAGGGTGAAGGAACCGTGGGTGACGAGAGAGGTGGAACAACTTGTTAGGGAGAAGAAGGTAGCATACGTGAGGTATAATCAGCAAGGTTCAGACAGGGCCTGTGAGGAATATAGGGTAGCAAGGAAGGAACTTAAGAAAGGGCTGAGGAGAGCTAGAAGTGGACATGAAAAGGCTTTGGCTAGTAGGGTTAAGGAAAATCCCAAGGCCTTTTTCAAGTACGTGAAGGGTAGGAGGATGGCTAAGGTGAAGGTAGGTCCGATTAAGGACAAAGGTGGGAGAATTTGCCTGGAGGCGGCGGAAGTGGGAGAAGTTCTCAATGAATACTTCTCTTCGGTATTCACCAGGGAGAGGGGTCTTGATGATGCGGAAGGGAGTGCTGGTAGGGGTAATGTTCTCGAGGTTGTTGATATCAAGAGAGAGGATGTGTTGAAGTTGTTAAATAATATTAAGACAGATAAATCTCCGGGGCCTGACGGGATTTTCCCCAGGCTGCTTCGAGAGGCTAGGGAGGAGATTGCTGAACCGCTGGTAAGGATCTTTGAGTCCTCGTTGTCTACGGGGGTGGTGCCGGAGGATTGGAGGGTGGCGAATGTTGTCCCCTTGTTCAAAAAAGGTAATAGGGATAGGCCAGGGAATTATAGACCAGTCAGTCTCACGTCTGTGGTGGGTAAACTGTTAGAAAGGATTCTAAGGGATAGGATTTATGAACACCTTGAGAATCATGGACTGCTTAGGGACAGCCAGCATGGCTTTGTGAAGGGAAGATCTTGCCTCACAAGCCTGATAGAGTTCTTTGAGAAGGTGACCAGGAAGATTGATGAGGGTAATGCGGTGGATGTGGTTTACATGGATTTTAGTAAGGCATTTGATAAGGTTCCTCATGGTAGGCTTCTTCAGAAGGTAAGAGGCCAAGGGATCCAAGGAAGCTTGGTTGTGTGGATTAGGAATTGGCTTGCCTGTAGAAAGCAGAGGGTTGTGGTGGAAGGAGTGCCCTTGGATTGGAAGGCAGTGACTAGTGGTGTCCCGCAGGGATCGGTTCTGGGACCTCTACTTTTTGTGATATTTATAGATGACTTAGATGAGGGGGTGGAGGGCTGGGTTAGTAAGTTTGCAGACGACACTAAGATAGGTGGTGTTGTGGATAGTGTGGAGGGCTGTCGGAGCTTACAGAGGGATATTGATAGGATGCAGAGCTGGGCTGACAAGTGGCAGATGGAGTTCAGTCTGGAGAAGTGTGAGGTGGTACACTTTGGAAGGACAAGCTCCAGGGCAGAGTACTGGGCGAATGGCAAGGTACTTGGCAGTGTGGAGGAGTAGAGGGATCTGGGGGTTCAAATTCACAGTTCATTGAAAGTTGCCTCACAGGTGGAAAGAGCAGTTAAGAAGGCCAATGGGATGTTGGGTTTCATAAGTCGCGGGATTGATTTTAAGAGCCGCAAGGTGATGATGCAGCTTTACAAAACTCTAGTTAGGCCACACTTAGAGTACTGTGTTCAGTTCTGGTCGCCTCATTATAGGAAGGATGTGGAGGCGTTGGAGAGGGTGCAGAGGAGATTTACCAGGATGCTGCCTGGATTGGAGAGTATTGAATATGAGGAGAGGCTTAAGGTGCTAGGGCTTTATTCACTAGAAAGGAGGAGGATGAGAGGAGACATGACAGAGGTATATAAAATATTGGGAGGAATAGATAGAGTAGACAGTCAGCGCCTCCTTCCCATGGCACCAATGCTCAAGACGAGAGGTCATGGCTTTAAGGTTATGGGTGGGAGGTTCAGGGGAGATGTCAGAGGGAGGTTTTTCGCCCAGAGAATGGTTGGTGCATGGAATGCACTGCCTGGGGTGGTGGTGGAGGCAGATACATTGAACAGGTTCAAGAGCTTGTTGGATAGGCATATGGAGGAATGTGAGATAGAGGGATATGCGGGAGGAAGGGGTTAGGTAGTGTGAGGGTGGTCTGATGGACGGCACAACATGGTGGGCCGAAGGGCCTGTTTTGTGCTGTATGGTTCTATGGTTCTATGGTTCAGAGATCCAAAGGCAGACATCGCACCTATTGTCCAACATAATTGATTTAAAATCAGGAGACTCAAAGACAAGTATCACCCGCATTGTTTAGGACGAGCTTCCCACTCGCTGTTTATAGCACCCACTACCCTTATTGTCTAGCACAACTGGTCTGCAACCAAGGTTCTGGACACAGTAATTATCACCTAGCCCTGAGGCAGCGGCTTGCGTGCTTTTGCTTGCGAGGTATTTTTCCATCAGTTATATGTACAGTCAGTCAGTCACAGTTTCTTAACCCTTTACTTCCTCAGCGAGGCCATGTTGCAGCTCTATAGAGCTCTGGTCAGACCACACCTGGAGTATCGTGTTCAGTTCTGGTTGCCTCATTATAGGAAGGATGTGTAAGCTTTAGAGAGGGTGCAAAGGAGATTTACCAGGATGTTGCCCAGATTGGAGAGCATGTCTGATGAGGATAGGTTGAGTGAGCTAGGGCTTTTCTCTTTGGAGAGAAGGAAAATGAGAGGTAATTTGATAGAGGTGTACAAGATGATAAGAGGCATAGATCGAGTGGACAGTCAGAGACTTTTTCGAGGGCGACAATGGCTAACACAAGGGGACATAATTTTAGGGTGATTGAAGGAAGGTCTAAGGGGGATGTCAGGGGTAAGATTTTTAACAAAGAGTGGTGGGTGCGTGGAATGCACTGCCTGCAGAGGTTGTGGGGCCAGATAAATTAGGGACATTTAGGAGACTCTTAGATATATACATGAATGATAGTAAAAATAGGGGGCTATGTGGGAGGGAAGGGTTAGTTAGATCTTAGAGCAGGATAAAATGTCAACACAACATTGTGGTCAGAAGGGCCTGTACTGTGCTGTAGTGTTCTGTGTTCTATGCAATGGGGGAAAGGTCGTAATGGATATAGTATGCCGAACAGCCTGTATCTGTGCTGTTAAACTGTGACTCTATGATTCTGTGGGTAAGGAGTTTGGAACAAGTGGTCACAGTTTGAGAATAAGTGGCTGGCCATCTAGGACTGAGATCGAAAAGATCTTTTCCACTCAGTGTAGTAAATCTCTACCTCAGAAGTATATGGAGATTCAGTCATTGTAGTTATTCAAAACATTGATTATTTTCTAGTTTTAAGGGAATTAATGTGGGGAAAGTGCAGGAACTGGAGCTCAGAGAAGATAAGACATGCATTTGATGAACGACACAGCAGACCAGCCGGCTCCTCCAGCTCATTATTCTTCTGTTCTTAAAACTGTTGAATGAATATTTGAAGGCGTTTGACCAGAATGGGCCAGGACACAAATATTAAGGAATGAGATTTGGCTGGATAACTCTTTTTCAGCCAACACAGGAAATCTCGACTAAATGTTTTCCTTCTCTGTCATTAACTTTTTGTGATTCTGTGATTCTAAGTCTGGTCGTCACAGAATCTGAGGGTAAGTTAATGGGACTGCGTGCAAATATATCAGAGGGAATATTATTGGAGGATTGAGATTGAGTCTAAGGTGACTTTGAGGGCAATGGTCTGAAATGGCCTCCAACGTTCGATGGAAATATTCAGGTCTAAAGCAATATAGAAAATTCATTCTTGCTGCATTTTTGGGCTGACACGGTGACACAGCTGGTAGAGCTGCTGCCTCAAAGCCCCAGCGAACCGGGTTCAATCCAGATCTCAGGTGCGCTATGCAGTGTTTGCATGTTCTCTCTGTGATCACGAGATGGGAATATGGGGAGAATAAAATATGGGGATGGGTGCTTGATTGCCAGTGTGGACTCAGCTGAAGGGACTAATTTTGTGTTGTATGATTCTATGACTTTAGGATGGTCCTTGGAAGAGAACCGAGGACATTGACTGGAATGGTTCCAGGGCTGAGGATTTTCAGCAAAAACGGGGTTGTTCTTTTTGGAAAAAAGGTTCAGAGAAGATATGGTAGACGTGTGCAAAATTCTGTTGGATGTAGCTGGAGTGAAGGGAAGCTGCTCCAATTTGTGGATGGTTCATGGACCAGGGAACACAAATTCCAAATGATGGGCAACAGTGAAAAGGGACATGTGAGGCAAAACATTTTGTGCAAAGTTCTCTGGAACTCACTGCTTTAAGGGTGTGGGAAACATTCAATTAAGGCTCTCGAATGAGAATTGGAAAGAGACATAAGGGTAAAAATTGCAAGGCGACAAAAAAGCAAAGAATGGAATTGAATAAATTGCTCTGCAATGAGTCGACGTGAGAATTTTCCATGCTGTCAAAACTTTGTGATTGTGCCTTTTATGTTAAATAGATCATAATACCGAGCAGCATAGAAATGAATGTAAATGGTTGTACAGTCGGTATACTTAGAATGCACACAGGACACGATGTTTCCGAATATTAATAAAATTATTTTAAATTTACAGCGGTAATGAAACTTTAAGGCATGTAATTTCCACGGGACATCACAATTTTAACTTCTCAATATGATTGATGTGGATCATGAAATGCGGTCTGCACTTCTGTATGTATGTGTGGGAACTCGAATTGCAGTCCGAGCATTGACCACCCGACTCTGCACGGAGGCATCTCGCGACGTAGCTGTGGTTTCAATTGGTGTCAACCGCGTTTAACATTGCTGCTGCCGGATTGGAGAATGCCAATTGGGTCTTGATTGGAAAACAGGAGCAGCAGTTGGATGAAGCCGTGATCAATCACTCGGTAAAGGGCGCCGCTCGTCTGAGCTGTTATTGTTGGCGGCTTCACCGGAGAGGAAGATGGAGTTTATGTTAATGACTGTAAGATGCCAAATGTTTCAGGTAAGGCTTCCTTTTCGGAAAGCGAACCTAGTGCACGGGTAGCAACCACCCACCCCACCCTTGGGCGACTTTCTGCCATGCCATGACTTCCTATTTCCAATCAGTGACTTGGGGCCTTTCGGGAGCTTCTCTACATGAACCAATGATTTCCAGTCAGAACCTTGAATTGAGGAGCCCCTATTGATGAAAGAGATCACACCTTCAAGTGCTCTTTACACAACTTATAAACTTGTACAAATTCTACCTCTAAAGTTATTGACAGCTGCAGTGACAAGGCCAGGACTCACCGTGGATTGCACATTATCTGTCTTCAATGGGCCTGTGTATGGTTTCAGCACACGTTTTTTATCATAATATTTTTCTGTGGCTAATCTTCCCTGACATTTTAAAACTTAACGCTTGCCCTTGCGAATTGTGCTGGAATTGTGGGTGGCAGGAGATAAGTTGATGGCAGCAAACCTCTAAAGGTTGTTCCATTGGATGCCAGCAGAATATACTTCCTGAAAATTTACTTTGCTGGGTAAATGGCAGAAAAGTGGGAGGTTGTCTCTCCCAGGCGATTGGATGTATGTTGTATTCCACTTTCAAAATTTCGTTCTATTGTGTGTGGATGGGATTTCTCTCATGATTACTATGCGAAAACGTTGTGCCTGGTGTTTATTACAGCTCTTGTGTTGATAAAATTGTTTGAGTTAATAATAATGTGCAGTAACTTGCCAGTTAGCTCAGTGGATTATAATGAGGAAATAGGAATTGTTCCTCTGTCTGGCAGAAGAAACAAGGTTGTTTTTCAGAATATAGAAAAGCATAGTACAGGAACAGGCCCTTTGGCCCATGTCTGTGCTGCCCATGATGTCAATCCAAACTAATACCATCTGCCTGCCCATAGTCCCCATCCCTCCATTCCATGTCGGATCATGTGCCTGTCTAAACGCCTCTCGTGTTCTTCCCAAATTAGGAGAAGTCAAATATTAGAGGGCTGAGCTTTAAGGTGAGAGGGGAAAAATTAAAGGAGATTAGAGGCATGTTTTCCTGGTTGATGCCTGGAATGTGGTGCCAGGGGAGGCAATGGAAGCAGATTCAGCAGTGACATTTAAGGCATGGAGACCCATGAATAGGCCGGGAATGCTGGCAGAAAAAGTTGGCCCTTAGTTTCCTCTTTAAATCCCTGAAATATTTTTGCTCTCACTTTAAATCTATGCCCTCCAGCTTTTAATTCCCTTTCCCTAGTAAAAAGACTGTGTGCATTCACCCTAACTATGCCCATCATCTTTTCTTACACTGCTGTAAGATCACCCCTTCATCTTCTATTTTCCCAGAAATAAACTCCTAGCCTGCCCAATCTCTCCCTCTAAATTGGGGCCTTTGGGTTCTGAGAATTCTTGTAAATGTCTTCTGCAGTTTCCAGCTTAATGATGTCTTTGCCATGAGAAGGTGACACAAACTGTAAACAAACTTACTTAGTTGTCCTGCTGGGAGGTGGGTTTGCACTTTGCTGTGTGGTAACCACAATACAATGCAAAAAGCACTTTGCATGGAAGCAAGGGGGGGAAAAGCCAAGGGCAATATAGAACACTATTATCTGCCCTGATTCCTAACACACATGAACTTCCCTGATCAACATTACTGCTGCAAGTTTCCCCATAACCACTGAGTTGCAGTTGGTCAAAGGGAAGTGATTGCTGCATTGGGGTCAGAATTGATTTTAAAGTTGGGATCAGTGAAGTGGGCACCAGGAAAACTTGCCTGACGTGCTGCCCATTGAAACGTGAGGATGGGAAATGCTCTGTGTAGCTTATGAATGAGACAGTGAAAACCTTCAACTAGTATCATCCTGAATTCTACAGAATCTGCTCCTTTTGTTGACATAATAACAGTTATAAGTTTCTCAAAGCAATTCTGCTGCCAGTGGAGGAAATGTGCATTGCACATCTTGTGGTATGTTTAGCTGCACAACTGGTGTTGCACCAATTGTAAACCACATCCACAAGAACCTTTTCAATCTTTTTAATAATTTTCAAATCAGTACAAATTAATATATAACATTAATAATTATACATATGTTGCAAAGAGATCAGATAACAATCATGACAGTTAATATATAATCACAAGCAGTAAAAAAGTAACCTGGACCTCCTGCTCTCAAGTGAACATAATACAAAAGGAAAATTGAAAAGAGATCTCATTGTATGAGAAAAGAACCCCCAAATAAAAAAATAATAAACCAAAAGAAGCCAAAAAATTCAAAACAAAACAACTGGACTGATATTTCTTCAATTAAAAAAAAATTATGCCATTAACCCCGCTCCTCTGTATTCAAGGGTTATTGAAAGGGATCTGAAAAAGGTCAGCATCCACAAGAAGCTGATCCAACATCTGGGGGAAGTCACTTCATGCACAAATCTTGCATTTGTATAATAAGGTAAAATCCAAAGAGTGGCTGACAAGTTAATCTTCAGCTGAATGTTTGACATGATTATTGAACCAACCACAATGAGTCAGAGGGTCTCCCCATGGGAGTAACTCTGTTTAGGAATTGTGACGTGTTCTGTTATAAAGCTACGAGGATGGTTGGTGCTGACAAATTGGAGGTTGTAAGGACCTACTGGGGTGCCATTGAAGCTAATTTATCTAAAGCTGACCTGTAGTCTTGAAGTTTCGGTCTAGCATTGTTCTGGGAGGAGGGGTGTTAGGCTGGAACTGTGGGGAGGGACGAGAGTGGCAGGGCAGCAAGTGGACTGGATATGGAGGAAATATATCTTAAACAAAAAATAAAGGGAAATTAACTGGTTGAGCATGGTGGGGCTAATGTTCTGAAATGCATCTATTTCAATGCAGGGAGTTTTGTAGGTAAGGCGGGTGAACTTAGAGCATGGACCAGCACATGGAATGATGATATTGTAGCCATCTGTGAGACTTAGTTTAAGGAGGGCAGGGCTGGCAGCTCAATGTTCCACCATTCTGATATTTTGTACATGACAGAGGGAGATATTAAAGAAGGGTGGCAAGAAGGAATATGTCACGGCGTGCTCAGAGGACATACTGAACGCCTCGTCTAATGAAGTAATATGGTAGAACTGAGGAACAAAACAAAGGGATTACCACATCAATGGGACTATATTATAGACCTCGCAATAGTCAGTGGGAGTTAGAGGAACAGATTTGTAGAGATAGCAGTCTGTTGCAAGTAATGTAATGTGACAGTCGGTAATTTTAACTTTCCACCTATTGGTTGGGGCTCCCATACTGTCAAGGGATTGGATGAGATAACTTGTCAGATGTTTTCAGGGAAGATTCCTTAATATAGAGGTCCCAACCAGAGATCACAATAGAAGATCTCCTCTCGGAATGAGACAGGGCAGGTGAAGTGTGCACTGGAACAGTTTGGATCCAGTGATCACAATTCCATTAGTTTCAAGATAATTATGGAGAACGATAGGACTGGTCCTCGGGTTGAGTTCTAAATTTGAGTCAGGTCAACTTTGGCTTCAGAAGGGATCTGGCAGGTGTGGTTGTGATAGGCTGTTTTCTGGCAAAGAGACACTTTGTAAGTAGGAGGCTTTCAAAAGAAGTATTGAGAGTACAGAATCTGTATATTACTGTTGGAATAAAAGGCAAGGCTATCAGGATTAGGGAATCTTGGTTATTGTGAGATATTTAGGCTCTGGTGAAAGGAAAAAAGGTGGTGCATATCAGGCGTAGGCAGTTGGGGTCAAATGGGGAGCTGGAGGTGCATAGGAAATGCAAGAGAATACTACCTAGGGAAATCAGGAGGGTAAAAGGGACATGACCTTGCTCTGGAAGACAAGGTGAAAAAAAATCCCAAGGGTGTCTATAACTATATTAAGAGCAAAGAGGTAGTAAGGGACAAAAATGTTCCTCTTGAACTCAGTGTGATCATCTCTGCATGGAGCAAAAGGAGAAGGAACAGATCTTAAATGAAATTTTTGCATTAGTATTTACTCTGGAGACAGACATGAGCAGTTAGGTCATGGACTGTAATCAGATTACAGAAGAGGAGATGCTGGCTTTGAGACAAATGCAGGTGGATGAATCTGCAGGGACTGACAAGGTTTCCCCTCATTCCTTGTGGTAGGGTAGTGCATAAAATTAGGGGACCATGCCAGAGACATTTAAAATGTCCTTGGCCACAGGTGAGGTGCCAGAGGACGGGAAGATAGCTTGTGCTGTTCATGAAACACTAAGAATGGACTTGGGAGAGCTAGAAGGGGGCATGAGAACAATCAAGCAAAACACCAAGGCCTTCTACATGTATGTGAAGAATAAGAGGATGACTAGAGTGAGGGTAGGACTGAACAGGGATAAAAGAGGAACATGTGCCTGGAGTCGGAAATGGTAGGGGAGGTCCTTAATGAATACTTTGCTTCAGTATTCACCAGAAAGAGACCTTGACGTTTGAGGATGGCGTACGACAGACTGATATGCAAAGGCATGTCAATGTGAGGAAAGGGGATGTGCTGGAACTATTGAAAAACATTGGGATAGTTAAGTCACCGGGGACGGGTGGGATATATCCAAGGTTATTACGGGAAGCAAGGGATGAGATTGCTACGTCTTTGGCAACAATCATTGTCCTCACTGGCCATAGGAGTAGTGCCAGATGATTGGAGGGTGGCAAATGTTATTCCTTTGTTCAAGAAAGGGAGTAGGGATAACCCTGGTTCTTAAAGACCAATGATTTTTACTACAGTGGTGGGCAAATTACTGGAGAAGATTCTTATTCAGGATTTATGGGCATTTAGAGAAGCATAGGCTGATTAGGGACAGACAGCATGGCTTTGAGGGGCAGGTCGTGCCTCACAAACCTGATTGAATTGATGTGGTAAAGCACATTGATGAAGGTAGAGTGGTGGATGTGGTCGATCTTGTTGAAAGAATCTTGCAGAGTTTTTTGAGGAGGTTACCAAGAAAGTAGATGAAGGAAAGGCTGTGGATGTTGTCTACATGGAATTCAGTAAGGCTTTTGACAAGGTCCCACATGGGAGGCGAGTTCAGAAGGTTCAGACACTAGGTGTCCATGGAAAGGTTGTAAACTGGATTTGAAACTGGCTGTGTGGGAGAAGACAGTGGTAGTGGATGATTGTTTCTCAGACTGGAGGCCTGTGACTAGTAGTGTGCCTCAGGGATCTGTGCTGGGACAATTGTTGTTCGTTGTCTATAATGTGGTAAATTGGGTCAACAAGTTTGCTGATGACACTAAGATTGGAGGCGTTGTGGACAGCAGGCAAGGCTTTCAAAGCTTGCAGAGGGATCTGGACAAACTGCAATAATGGGCCAGAAAATGGCGGATGGAATTTAATGCAGACAAGTGTGAGGTGTTGCATTTTGGTAGAACAAATCGAGGTAGGACATGCACAGTAAATGGTAGGGCACTGAGGAGTTTGTTCCTCCAAAGGGATCTGGGAGTTCAGATATGTAACTCCCTGAATGTGACATCACAGGTAGACAGGGTTAGAACCATACACAATACAGGCCCTTTGGCCCACCATGTTGTGCCAACCTTTAAACCTCACTTAAGACTATCTAACCTCTTCCTCCCACATATCCCCCTATTTTAAATTCCTCCATATGCTTACCTAACAATCTCTTGAACTTGACCAGTGTACCTGCCTCCACTACCCCAGGCAGTGCATTCCATGCACCAACCACTCTGGGTGAAAAACATCCCTCTATCTCCTTTGAACTTCCCACCCATTACTTTAAAGCCATGCCCTCTTGTATTGAGCATTGGTGCCCTGGGAGAGAGGCATTGGCTGTCTACTCTATCTATTCCTCTTAGTATTTTGTACACCTCTATCATGTCTCCCCTCATCCTCTTCTCCAAAGAGTAAAGCCCTAGCTCCCTTAGTCTCTCCTCATAATGCATACTCTCTAAACCAGGCAGCATCCTGGGAAATCTCCTCTCCACCCTTTCCAATCCTTCCACATCCTTCCTATAATGAGGCAACCAGAACTGGACACAGTACTCCAAGTGTGGTCTAACCAGAGTTTCGTCAAGCTGCATCATTACCTCACAGCTCTTAAACGATCCCATGATTTATGAAAGCTAACATCCCATTAGCTTTCTTAACTACCCTATCCACCTGATAGGCAACTTTCAGTGATCTGTGGATATGAACCCCCAGATCCCTCTGCTCCTCCACACTACCCAGAACCCTGCCATTAACCTTGTACTCTGCCTTGGAGTTTGTCGTTCCAAAGTGTACCACCTTGCACTTACCTGGATTGAACTCCATCTGCCACTTCTCAGCCCAGCTCTGCATCCTATCAATATCCCTCTGCAATCTCCTACAGTCCTCCACACTATCCACAACACCTCTGACACTTGTCATCTGCAAACTTGCTAACCCACTCTTCTACCCCCTCATCCAAGTCATTGATAAATATCACAAAGTAGAGGTCCCAGACTTGACCCTCATGGGACTCCACTAGTCACAGCCCTCCAATCTGAATGCACCCCTCCACCCTAATCCTCTGCTTTCTACAGGCAAGACAATTTTGAATCCACTTGCCCAAGTGTCCCTGGATTCTATGTCCTCTGACATTCCGAAGAAGCATACCATGTGGAACCTTGTCAAACACCTTACTAAAATCCATGTAGACCACATCCACTGCACTACCCTCATCAATATGCCTGGTCACCACCTCAAAGAATCCTATCAGGCTTGTGAGACATGATGTTACCTTCACAAATCCATGCTGGCTGTCCCTAATCATTCCATGATTCTCTAAATGCCCATAGATCCTATCTCTTAGAATCCTTTCCAACAGCTTGCCCACGACAGACGTAAGGCTCACTGGTCTGTAATTCCCTGGACTATCCCTACTACCTTTTTTGAATAAAGAGACAACATTTGCCATCCTCCAATCCTCTGGTACCATTCCTGTGGACAACAAGGGCTCAAAGATTCTAGCTAACAGTTCAGCAATCTCCTCCCTCACCTCGCGGAGCAGCCTGTGGAATATCCCGTTAGGCCCTGGGGACTTATCTGTCCTAATATTTTCTAACAACTCCAGCACATCCCCTCTTGATATCTATATGCTCCAGAACATTAACCTTACCAGCACTGTCCTGTGTCATCAAGGCCCCTCTCTTTAGTGAATACTGAAGAGAAGTATTCATTGAGAACCTCACCCACCTCCACAGCTTCCAGGCACATCCTCCCACCTTTGTCTCTAATTGGTCCTACCTTTACTCTCGTCATCCTTCTGCTCTTCATGTAGTGGAAAAAAGCCTTGGGATTTTCCTTAACCCTACTCACCAAGGCCTTTTCATGCCCCTCCTTAAATTCCTTCCTTGCTGCCCTATATTCCTCCTGAGCCCTTCCTGATCCTTGCTGCCTACACCTTGTGTATGCTGCCTTCTTCCTCCTAACAAGATGTTTCACCTCTGTTGTCACCCATGTTTCCTTGACCCTGTCATTCTTTCTCTGCCTCACCGGGACAAATTTATCCCTAACATCCTACAAGATATCCTTGAACAATGACCACATCTCATAGTGCATTTCCCTTCAAAAGTGTCATCCCAATTCACACTTGCAAGTTCTAGCCTTATAGCCTCATAATTTTCCCTTCCCCGATTAAATATCTTCCTGTCCTCTTTGCTCCTATTCTTGTCCATGACAATGCTAAAGGTTAGGGAGCGGTGGTCACTGTCCCCTAGATGCTCACCCACTGAGAGCTATGTCACCTGATCCAGTTCATTACCTAATACTAGATCTAATATGGCATTCCCTCTAGTCAGCCTGTCAACATACTGTGACAGGAATCAGTCCTGGACACACTAAACAAACTCTGCCCCATCTAAACCTTTGGTACTAAGCAGGTGCCAGTCAACATTTGGGAGTTGAAGTCTCCCGTGATAACAACCCTGTTATTCTTGCACCTTTCCAAAATCTGCCTTCTGATCTGCTCCTCAGTATCTCTGCTGCTACTGGGGGGGGGGGGTGCTATAGAATACTCCCAGTAGAGTAACTGCTCCTTTCTTGTTCCTAACTTCTACCCATACTAACTCTAGAAAGGATCCTTCTACATTATCCACCCTTTCTGCAGCTGTCATGGTATCCATGACCAGTAGTGCCACCCCTCCTCTTCTGCCCCCCTCCCTAACCCTTTTAAAACACTGAAATCCAGGAATATTCAATATCTGTTCCTGCCCTGGTGACATCCAAGTCTCTGCAAGAGCCACAGTATCATAGTCCCATGTGCTTATCCAAGTACTCAGTTCAAAAGGCTTTTGGCATCCTGGCATTCATAAATCAAAGTACTGAGTATAGGAGTTGGGATGTTATGGTGAGGTTGTATAAGTCATTGGTGAGGCCAAACTTGGAGTATTGTGTGCAGTTCTGGTCACCTAACTATAGGAAGGATATCAGTAAGATTGAAAGAGTGCAGAGGAAATTTACTAGTACGTTGTTGGGTCTTCAGGAGTTAAGGGAAAGATTGAACAGGTGAGGACTTTATTCCTTGGAGCGTAGAGGAATGGGGGGAGATTTGATAGATTTACAAAATTGAGGGGTATAGACAGAGTAAATGCAAGTAGGCTCTTTCCACTTGGGTTAGGAGAGAGAAGTACAAGAGGACATGGCTTTAGGGTGAAAGGGGAAGGATTTAGGCAGAGCATTAGGGGGAACTTCTGCACTCAGTGGTGGGAGTGTGGAATGAGCTGCCATCTGTAGTAAATGTGGGCTCACTCTTGAGCCTTAAGAATAAATTGGCTAGATACCTGGACAGGAGAAGTCTGGAAGGTTGTGGACTGGGTGCTGGTCAATGGGACTAGCGGAATAAAGTTTTGGCACAGATGAGAAGGGCTGAATGGCCTGTTGTCTGTGCTGTAGTGTTCTATGCTTCCAACTCGCATAAGTGTGAAGTGATACACTGGGAGATCAAATTTGAAGGCAAAATACAAGGTTAAAAGCAGGACTCTTAGCAGTTTGGCAGAACAGAGGTATCTTGGTGTCCATGTCCATAGATCCCTCAAGGTTGCCACGCAGGTCAATAGGGTTGTTAAGAATGCATATGGAGTGTTGGTCTTCATTAGTCGGGGTATTGAGTTCAAGAGCTGCGAGGTGATGTTGCAGCTCTATAGAACTCTGGTCAGACTACACTTGGAGCATTGTGTTCAGTTCTGGTCGCCTCGTTATAGGAAGGATATGGAAGCTTTAGAGAGGGCACAGAGGAGATTTACCAGGATGTTGCCTGGATTGGAGAGCTTGTCTTATGAGGATAGGTTGAGCAAACTAGGGCTTTACTCTTTGGAGAGGAAGATGAGGGGTGTCTTGATAGAGGTGGACAAGATGTTAAGAAGCACAGATCAAGTGGATAGTCAGTCTTTTTCACAGTGTGAGAACGGCTAACATGAGGGGATGTAATTTGAAGGTGATTGGCGGAATGTATAACAGATGTCAGGGAAGATTTTTTTACACAGTGGTTGGTGCATGGAATGCACTGCCTGCAGAGGTTATGGGGGCAAATACATTGGGGACGTTTAAGAGACTCTTGCATAGACAAATGAATTATGGTAAAATACTGGGGTATGTGGGAAGAAGGGGTTAGGTAGATCTTAGAGCAGGATAAAATGTTGACACAACATTGTGGGCCAAAGGGCCTGTACCGTGCTGTAATGTTCTATGCAAGTATAAACTGAAGTTACTAACTGGTGAGCCTGATGTCAGTTGTGGAGAAATTATTGAAGGCTTTATAAGGGACAGGATATAAATACTTAGATTGCCAGGCTTGATTATGGAGAGTCAACATGGCTTTGTGTGTGGTAAGTTAACCAAACTTGTAGAGCTTTTTGAGGAGGTTACAAAGAAGGTTGAAGCAAAGGTGGTGAATGTTGTCTGTGTGGACTTTAGCAGGGTCTTTGTCAAAGTCCCACATGGGAGACTGTGTTCCAGAGGGTTAAGTCACTTGGCATTCAGGATGAAGTGGCCAATGGGATCCAACATTGCCTGAGTGGGAAAAGCCAGAGTGGTAGTAGATGGTTCTCTGGCTGCAGGCCTGTTACTAGTGAGCCACAGGGAATGGTGATGGGTCCATTGCTTATTTATCATGATTTAGATGAGAATGTGGTAATCTCTCAAATTTGCAGATAACACCAAGGTTGGCTGTGTAGTGGACAGCAAGGAAGGCTATCAAAGCTTGAGGTGTGATCTTGAGCAGCTTGCAAATGGGCTGCAAAATGGCATCTGGTAGATAGGGTCATCAAGAGTTTTTGGCACTTTGGCCTTCATAACTCGGGTCACTGAGTACAGGAGTTGGGATATTCTGTTGACTGTATTATACAAGATGTTACTAAGGCCAAAGTTAGAGTATTGTACACAGTTATGGTCAACAGCCTGCAGGAAAGATATCAATAAGCTTGAAAGAGCAGAGAACATTTACCTGGTTTGCTGGGATTTGGAGACCTCATTTACAGGAATAGCTTAGGATTTTATTCCCTGGAGCGCAGAAGAATGAGGAGAGATCTTATAAGTGTAAGAAAATTAAGGGGTAGAGATAGGCTGAGTGCATGCAGCTGTTTTCCTTGGGTTGGGTGAGATAAGAACTGAAACATAGGTTTAGGGTGAAAGATGAAATACTTCAGGGGAATCTGAGGGGAACCTTCTCTCAGGGTGGTGTGAGTGTGGAACAAGTTGCCAGTGGAAGTGGAAGATGGAAGTTCAACTAATATTTGAGAGAATTCTGGATAGGTAGCTGGGAGAGGGAATTTGGAGGGGTATGGTCCGGGTGCATGAAGATGAAACTAGGCGGAAGATCAGGTGGTCATTTCCTAGATGGGTCGAAGGGTCTATTTCTGAGCTGCAGTACTCCATGACTCTAGATGTTATCTACATGGACTTTAGCAAGGCATTTGACAAGGTAATGTATGGTAGAATGGTCCAGAACATTGGATTGCTTGGAATCCAAGGTGAGCAAGCCAACTGGATACCAAATGGACCTGGTTGAATGAGTCAGATGGTAGAAGTGGATGGTCTTTTCAGATTTGGGGGCTTTTGACCAGTCACTTTTTGTCAAGTATTAATGATTTGGATGAGAATGTAGGTGGCATGGTTAGTGAGTTTGTGAATGGCACATATGGGTGGTGTGGGGGGCAGTGAAGGTGTAGGATTTAATATAGATCAATTAGAAAAGTGGGTCAAGGAGTGGCTGATGGAATTTAACTTGACGTATATGGAATGGTGCATTATATGAAGCAAAACAAGGGAAGGATGTGCAGTGAATGGTAAGGCCATGGGGAGTGTTGTTGAACAGACCTAGGCCTGCAACTACATCATTCCCATAAGGTCCTGACACAGGTTGCACAAGGTGGTGATGACAATGTTTGGCATGCTTTCCTTCAGATAGGGAATGAGGACAAGAGTTTGGACCTTGTGTTACAGCTGTACAAGATATTGGTGATACTGTAGCTGGAATATTGTCTGCTGTTGTGATTATTCAAAAGGAAGGGTGTGATTAAACTAGAGTGCAGAAAAGATGTACAAGGATGTGCCAGGACTAGAGGGCTTGAGCTGTAAGAGACTGCATCAGCTGGGACCAGGAGACTGCGGAAGTTCGCATCTCAGGTAACCATCTGCTGGAGGCACTTTTGTTTTGAGCTGCTGTTTTGTTAATCCCAAAGAGTAAACATTATTTTGCACTTGACATATCCCCTGCCCCAAGATACATTGGCATATGGGGCTTGGGTAATGTTACAGGCTGTAAATTCAGAGGAGTGATCTGCTTCTGTCAAATGTGGGAAATTAGCTAACAGTCTAGTGTCCCTGAGGAATGTGTTTGCAGGTAATTAGTACAGCTATAGGTCCTCTCGGATCACATGGATTGGTTGAACCAGCTGCTGGACTCACTGAACAGCATGCATGAGGCAGAATATGTTGTATAAAAGAATTTCGGAGGTTGTCATACCAAAGGGTCAAATCAATGGATGACTGGCAGGGAGAGCAGATCGTTAATTCAGGAGTCCCCGTGGCTGTTTTCCACCTCATAACGTTTTAGAAACTTGCTGGGATAGTCTCTGTGGGGAGGAGGTGACACCAATATGCAGGTCAGTGGTACCATGACTGGCTCTGTTGTAGAGCAGGGTAAGGCAAAGTCCAGGTGAGCAATCGTGATAGGAGTTTCTATAGCCTAGGGTATAGACAGCAGATTCCATGGCCATGAGCTAGACTTCAGGTGGTGTCTTGATTCTCTGGTAACAGGGCTAAGGATGTCTGAGTGGGAACAGGACATTTTGAAAGGGGACGGTGAGCAGCCAGAGACTGGTTCATGTGGTACCAATAAAATGAGGTCCTGAAAACTGAATTTAGGGAGGTGGGTGGAACATTTTTAACAAAACAGGATATCTTGCAGCTCATTGTTCCAGGGTTTCACTGTTCTGGAAATGATAGAGGCATGTAAGAGTTTCACTAATAGGGGATAATGTCACTTTGCACTTGGAGGACATACTGGCAGGCTCATCCACTGAGGCAATATGGTTAAACTAATGGTTTAATCACTCTGGGATTATACTATCGGCCTTCCTACTGCCACAACAAGGCCTGGCTGGTCACCTTCTTCGCAGAATATCCTGTGTCTGCTCCAAGACATTTAGACCTTGACACGAGGGAAGCAACACCATCCTGGAGTTTACTCATGGCCACTGATGTGTAGACAGATCACGGAAGATGTAAAAGGGTTGCCCTGGTGTGACTTTAACTTCCCCAAAATTAACTGGGGCTTCCTTCATACAAGAGGCTAGATGGGGTAGAATTTGTTTGGCGCACCCAAGAGGGGTTCTTGAAACAACATCTGGATAGTCTAACTAGGGTCGTGGCCACACTGTACCTGGTATTGGGAAAAGAACTTGGCCAGGTGACTGGCGTTTCAGTGGGAAGGCATTTGGGGACAATAGTCATATCTCAAGTTTTATCATGGTTATTAATATTCAATAAGTAACCCTGTTCACTGGTAACTGGGTTTATCAAGACCAAGTTTGTAGTAATAATTTAAGTGAGCAAAAGATTCCAGCTGCATTGAAAGCTTCCAGTCCAGTGAATGTAAAATGTAATGTCACAATTATGGAGAGTGCATTTTAGAGCAGTGGTGTTTGGTGTGCAGAGGGATATGGGTGTCGGTGGAGAAATTTCAAAGGCAGCAAGTAGTGTTCAGACTGTCTTTGTCAAAGGTTAAGTTTCATGGAAGGATCATAGGTCACTGCTGAATTTCCTGATCAGCCTGTGAATGTGTCAAATACAACAACATCAGGGTACATATTATGCTGCACAAGGAACCTTGAGCACCCCTGAAGGGTGGTGCTTTTCTAGTCTTCCGTGTGTGTATATATTGGCAGAGCCCATAACAGATCTTGGAATCTTGCCCTTAGTCATGTCTTTAATCTGTAGATAGAATTTGTTCTTAGTACTGGGTGTGTAGGTCCGAACTATGGATTTAACTAGTCTGTCAGGCCAGGACTTTTCTTCCAGAGTATTTGTAACACAATCTGCCCATTGCTTACATTCTGTGTAAACATTTTCAATGCTTGTAGTGAAATATATGGCAGAAGGGGGATGCAGTCAAAAATTTGACTCTGAATCATGTTCCTTGATACACCAATTGTCTGTGTACCAGTGGGCTGAGAAACAAGGCTGACTAAACTCACCTGGAGAATTCACAATCTGCCATGGTCACCCTGGTGTATGTTACCAGACACTGAAGGCCTGCTTCTGAACTTGGAAGCATGGCAGCTTTCTCTTGGGCTCTTATCCACCCAGGTACTGAAATTATTTTTCTTGTCTGTCAGGACTGAGTTTCTCAAATGTCTTTAATTGATCTTGTTTCTTTCTAGATGGGTTTTCAGTTCAGTGTCCTGTTCGTTAATTGCTTGTCCATATCCAGGTACTGTTGTTTAACCATAAGTGGTACTGCTAGTTTAATGACCAGGTTGCCATTAAACCCCTCAGTCAGTGTCTGAGCTGCAGAGCAGTCACCAGCAACCACTTGTGTTTATCGTTGGTAACAGCCCGTTTGTCTTCCCTCCCTTGGTCCAACTCCAGGAGCATTGTTCCATGCCAGAATGGGAATATACTGGAGAATTTGGGTTCGTTACACAGTTTCTTCTTGAACACGACTGTACCTTTCTGTGAAAACTCTGGCTTGAAATTTTGTTGATTGGTTCACCTTATTGGTGTGTGTAGAACAAAGATAATTTGGAGCTTGCCACTTTAAATGTCAGGGTGTCAGTTTGTCAGCAGCAGAGTGAAGCCACGATTCTGGTAATTGGGCAGCAGGACCACTGTCCCAATTGAACTCCTGATTTGCATCACAAACTTTTTGTCTTACTGTGAACTGCCAGTTTTGCTTTGATTTCAATTGCCCCATTTCTGTTTATCTGGTTCTTGTCAAACATTCTTCCCTGAGCAAATGGCCAACATCCAGTCCCCTGAGAGGACTTTTTTATGTTGCGTAGAAGGTACAACAATATTGCTCCAGATTCTAGAATCTATGGTCTCTTTACTCTGCATTACCATGTAACGGATGTGTTCCGAATGTGGGGTTTTCAGGGGTTATGTTGGCCCAGCAAGACTTTGGACAAGTCACATTAGAAATCACACATCCCCAGTTATGGAGCAAGACTACTCCAGTTCATTAATTCAGCCGCTGCCTTACAGTCTTAAATCAACCAGTCAATCCAGTCTCAGTGAAAACTTCATCCATATCCTTAGTTTCATGTTCAATATGCTCGATTTCTTTTGAGCTGAGGCATGTTTTACAAAGTGAGCCGACTTGTCTGATTTTTCAGTAACCTGGTTAATGCTCAGGAGTGGAGAGGATGCTTGATGACACTGCTGCTGTTGGGATGTGGGCTGCACTAAAAAAAAATCAGCTGATCACAAAATTCAGGCTGGCTGCTAAGATTTGTGTACCGCAATTTGGATATGTTGCACTGTGGTATCACAAGAATCTTCTGCATGTCGATGATTTCCTAGGAGTAGGAAGTGAAAGAGTCTATGCTTTGAGCTTCTGTTAAGACCATTTGGTTTCCATGAATAGTTATACTTGATGCTGCAAAATTTATTTCAATTTAAGGTTCTTAACTTGATGCAGGAAAGGGGTAGAGGTCCTGTGCAATGAGTGTAGGGAGTTAGGAAGGAGGCTGCAGAGCAGGACATCCAAGGTTGTCATCTCTGGATTTCTCACAGTGCCATGGGCTAGTGAAGGAAAGAACAGGGTGAAGAGGAAGGCAGTAGTGATAGGGGACTCTAGTCAGGGAAACAGATACGAAGTTCTGTGGCAGTGAGCATGAATCCTGGATGGTAAGTTGCCTCCCAGGTGCCAGGGTGCGGGATGTCTCTGATCGGGTCCACAGAATTCTTGAGCGGGAGTGAGAACAGCCAGAAGTCGTGGTTCATGTTGGTAACAACAACATAGGTAGGAAGAGGGATGAAGTCTGAAAAAGTGAGTTTAGGGAGCTAGGCAGAAGGCTGAAGAACAGGACCTCAAGGGTAGCAATCTTGGGATTGCTGCCAGTGTCACATGATAGTGAAGGTAGGAATAGGACGAGGTTTTAGATTTTTGGATCATTGGGATTACTTCTGGGGAAGATGGACCTGTACAGAGAGGACAGGTTACACCTGAACCTGAGGGGGGCCAATTTCCTTGCAGCCAGGTTTGCAAGGGTAGTTCAGGAAGGTTTAAACTAGTTTGCAAGGGGGATGGGAACCAGAGGGGTAGGTTAGAGGAAGAAGGGGATGGGGAAAAGTCAGATCTAACAGGTAGAGAGGCTTTGAGGAAGGAGAAGCAGAGTACAAGCTATAGAAGTAGAAAGGTGGATGGGCTAAAGTGCATTTACTTAAATGCAAGAAGTATCAGGAATAAGGGTGATGAACTGAGAGCTTGAATAAGTATATGGGACTACCATATTGTGGCTATTACAGAGACATGGCTGACACCAGGGCAGGAATGGATATTGAATATTCCTGGTTTTCAATGTTTTAAAAGGGATGGGGGGGGGAGAAGAGGAGGGGGGTGGCGATACTGGTCAGGGACACTGTTACTGCAGCAGAAAGGGTAGATAATGAAAAAGAATCCTCTCTAGAGTCAGTATGGATGGAAGTTAGGAACAAGAAAGGAGCAGTTACTCTACTGGGAGTATTCTATAGGCCACCCAGTGGCAGCAGGGATGCTGAGGAGCAGATTGGGAGGCAGATTTCGGAAAGATGCGAAAATAACAGGGTTATTATAATGGGAGACTTCAACTTTCCAAATATTGATTGGCACCTGCTTCGTGCCAAAGGTTTAGATGAGGCAGAGTTTAAGTGTGTCCAGGACGGATTCCTGTCACAGTATGTTAACAGGCTGACTAGACGGAATGCCATATTACATCTAGTTTTAGGTAATGAACCCGGTCAGGTGACAGATCTCTCGGTGGGTGAGCACTTGGGGGACAGTGACCACTGCTCCATAACCTTTAGCATTGTCATGGACAGGGATAGGAGCAAAGAGGACAGGAAGAGATTTAATTGGGGAAAGGTGAATTATGAGGCAAAAGGTGAACTTAAGAGTGTAAATTGGGATGATATTTTTGAAGGGAAATGTACTTTGGAGATGTGGTTGATGTTTAGGGATCTCTTGCACGATGAGGGATAAATTTGTCCCAGTGAGGCAGAGAAGGAATGGCAGGGTGAAGGAACCGTGGGTGACGAGAGGTGGAACAACTAGTTAGGAAGAAGGCGGCAGCATACATAAGGTGTAAGCAGCAAGGATCAGATAGGGCTTGAGAGGAATACAAAGTAGCAAGGAAGGAATTTAAGGGGCAGAGGCGAGCAAGAAGGGGACATAGAGGCTTTGGCGAGTAGGGTTAAGGAGAATCCCAAGGCTTTTTTCTCATACGTGAAGAGCAGAAGGATGGCGAGGGTAAAGGTAGGTCCAATTAAAGACAAAGGTGGGAAGATGTGCCTGGAAGCTGTGGAAGTGGGTGAGGTTCTCAATGAATACTTCGCTTCAGTATTCACCGAGAGGGGCCTTGATGATGCTGAGGACAGTGTTCCCTCGGGCCTGACGGAATATTTCCCAGGCCCGAGGGGTGCGTGAGGTGAGGGAGGAGATTGCTGAACCGTTGGCTAGGATCTTTGAGTCCTCATTGTCCATGGGAATGGTACCGGAGGATTGGAGGGTGGCAAATGTTGTCCCCTTATTCAAAAAAGGTAGTAGGGATAGTCCAGGGAATTACAGACCAGTGAGCTTTGTGTCTGTGGTGGGTAAGCTGTTGGAAAGGATCCTAAGAGATAGGATCTATGAGCATTTAGAGAAACATGGACCAATTAGGGACAGCCACCATGGCTTTGTGAGAGAAGATCTCGCCTCACGCCTGATAGGGTTCTTTGAGGAGGTGACCAGGAAGATTGAGGGTAGTGCAGTAGATGTGGTCTACATGGATTTTAGTAAGGCATTTGACAAGGTTCCAAATGGTAGGCTTAAGAAGGTCAGAGGGCATGGGATCCAGGGGGGCTTGGCCCTGTGGATTTAGAATTGGCTAGCCTGTAGAAAGCAGAGGGTTGTGATGGAGGGAGTACATTCAGGTTGGAGGGCTGTGATTAGCGGTGTCCCACAGGGATCGGTTCTGGGACCTACTTTTTGTGATATTTATTAATGATTTTGATGAGGGGGTGGAAGGGTGGTTAGCAAGTTTGCAGATGACACAAAGATTGGTGGTATTGTGGATAGTGTGGAGGGCTGTCAAATCTTACAGCGGGATACTGATAGGATGCAGAGCTGGGCTGAGAAGTGGCAGATGGAGTTCAATCTGGAGAAGTGTGAGGTGGTACACTTTGGAAGGACTAACTCCAAGGTGGAGTACAAGGTTAATGGCAGGATTTTGGGCAGTGTGAAGGAGCAGAGGGATCTGGAGGTTCATATCCACAGATCACTGAAAGTTGCCTCGGGTGGATAGGGTAGTTGAGAAAGCTTATGGGATGTTAGCTTTCATAAGTTGTGGGATCGAGTTTAAGAGCCACAAAGTAATGATGCAGCTTTACAAAACTCTGGTTAGACCACACTTGGAGTACTGTCCAATTCTAGTTGCCTCATTATAGGAAGGATGTGGAAGTGTTGGAAAGGGTGCAGAGGAGATTTACCAGGATGCTGCCTGGATTAGAGAGTATGCATTATGAGGAGAGACTAAAGGAGCAAGGGCTGTTCTCATTGGAGAGGAGGATGAGGGGAGACATGATAGAGGTGTACAAGATATTAAGAGGAATAGATAGTGGACAGCCAGCGCCTCTTTCTCAATACAAGAGGGCATGGCTTTAAATTAATGGGTGGGAAGTTCAAGGGAGATGTCAGAGGGAGGTTTTTCACCCAGTGTGGTTGGTGCATGAAATGCGCTGCCTGGGGTGGTGGTGGAGGCTGATATGTTGGTCAAGTTCAAGAGATTGTTAGATAAGCATATGGAAGAATTTAAATTGGAGGAATATGTGGGAGGAAGGGGCGAGATAGTCTTATGTGTGGTTAGAAGATCGGCACAACATTGTGGGCTGAAGGACCTGTATTATGCTGTATTTTTCTATGGTTCAAATGAGTGGCTGGGGAGATGGGCAGTTTTCAAGTTCTTGGATCATTGGAATCTTTTCTGGGAAGGGGTAACGGATACCAGAGGGATGGTTACACCTGAACTGGAGAGGAAGCAATATCCTGCCAGGGAGGTTTCTTAATGCTAATACGGAAGGTTTAAACTAGCTTCGCAGGGGGCTGGGAACTGGAACAACACTTCAGTAAGTGAGGGAAAGGGCAGGAGGGCTGATGTCAGGGAATGTAGTATTAGGCAGATTCCTAATAACAGAGACAAATTGTTAGAAATATTTGTGATTTAATGCTAGGAGTATTATGGGCAAGACTGATTAACTTCGAGCATGGAACTATGATGTTGTGGCCATTACAGAGACTTGGTTGAGGGAGGAACAGGAATGGGTGCTAGATATACCAGGGTTCTGAAATTTTGAGAATACAGAAGGGGCAAAAGAGGGGGAGGAGTTGCAATGCTAATTGGAGATAATATATCAGCTGCACTCCAGGGCGATATAATTGAGGGGTCAGATACAGTCTGTATGGGTAGACCTTGGGAATAGGAAGGGTACAATCACTCCCTTGGGGGTGTACTATAGACCTCCTAACAGCCACCGGGACAATGAGGAACGGATATGCAAACAGATTAGGGAAATGTTTATTTTTAAATACACGGTTGTGGACATGGGAGACTTCAACTTCCCGAATATAGATCGGGACCATAAAGTGCAAGGGGTTTAGATGGGGCAGAATTGTCAGCTGTATCCAGGGGGCGGTCTTAAATCAATATGTTGACAGTCCAACAAGGGGAGAGGCTATTCTGGACGTGGTGTTGGGTAATGAGCCTGGCCAAGTGACTCGCCTGTCAGTGGGTGAGCAATTGGGGGGGAAAGTGGCCATAGGTCATTACCTTTCAGGATAACTATAGACAAAGATGGGTAAGGGGCTAGTGGGACAGTTTTAAATTGGAGCAGGGCTAATTATGAAGGAATACAGCAGGAACTAGGTAGAGTAAACTGTAAAAACATTTTTGGCACGTCCACATTGAACATGTGGAAAGTGTTCAAGGATAAAATATATCAGGTACAGGATAGGTTCATCCTGATTAGAAGGAAGGACGTGAATGGCAGAATAAAGGAACCTTGGATCACTGGGGGATTCGTCATTTAAAAAAAGAAATGCAATTTATGGAATGTGTAAACAATAATACTGCTGTTTGTGGAATATGTGATAGAAAAGCCCATTGTTCAGAGAATGGTAAGCTGCACAATTTAGGTAACATTTCAAAGAACTGTTGGAATGTTACAGAGGGAGCTGTTGAGTCCCAGGTCTCGGAGTTTGGTGATAAGTTTGCTTGGAATTATAGTATTGAAGGCAGAGCTGTTGTCAATAAACAATAGTCTAATGTAGTTGTCTTTACTGTCCAGATGCTCCAGAGCTGAGTGTTGGGCCAGGGAGATGGCGTCCGCTGTAGACCTGTTTCGGCGATGGGGGAGTATTCAGTCTCCTCAACATAGGGTTTATCCTGAGTCACTGACCATGTGGATTCACTGAATATTTTTGAGGATGCTAATTTGTGGGAATTATGTTGGGAACGATATTTAAACAAACTTGGAATATGTTAATGAAAAACATGCATACTGCTTGGGTAATGTTTGTGGAAGGTGTTAAAGAACTGTGGTAATAAACATTAAACCTGTTTTTGCAATGTGTTCATAATTTAAAACTAGAGATTGGAGAATGTGTAATTGCAAACAATATTTTGGCATATGTAACAAAATGCACTATTGGGGAGTATGTGTAGGGGAATTGATGAATAAACTGTTGGGGAATGTGTTAATAAAAATGTATAACTGTTTGGGGAAGTGTGATTTCTTAAACTGGGAATACGCTAAATTTGTTTTGGGAATGTGGTTTAAAATGTTTTGGCAGTGTAATAAAGCTGTTCTGGGAATGTGATTTAGAAGAAAAATTACTGTTGTGTGGGGATTATATGAATAAAAACTAGGGAATATGTCAAAACTGTTGGGAATGTGTAATCTCTGGAGGTGCTTGATAGAGATTCATTTACAATAGGTGCTGTTTGGGGAAATTGTAATGAAAACTGGTAAATATAAACATGAATGTGTGAACAATGAATTGGGAATGTAAAATGTGCTGTGTTTGGGGAATGTGTTAATAAAACACACTGGGTAATGTGTCAAAGAACCAGGGAATGTGTTAATAAAAGCTGTTTGGGATGTTCATATAGGAACACAAACTGTTGGGAATGTGTAATAAAATGTCCGGGGATTGTGTAGTAAAATATGGAAGGTGTGAGGGGAATAAAACTGAGGGGGAATTTGTCACATTTTAAAAACACATGGTTAGGGGAATGTGTAAATATAAATCCTGATGTGTTTGGGGCATGTTTGTGAGAAAACCCCACTGTTTGGGGAATGTTAAAGTGCCAAAACTGGAAAATGTCCCAGAGAACCATTGGGAATGTGTAGTAACTAAAGGAAAGCGCGAAGTTGAATGAATTGTTGAAAAATGTGTTAATAAACACACTGTTCAGGCAATGTGTGAATAACGAACAAACTGTTGGGGAATCTGCAAAAACTGTTTCTTGGAACATTGCACAAACACAGCAGTTTTCATTACACATTTCCTAGTTATTTTAAACAATGTGTGGGGGAAATTAATGAATAAATAAACACAAACTGGGGACTATGTTAATAAAAATACAAACTGTTTGCAGTGTGCACAATGAACACAAGCTGTTGGGAGCATGTAAAGTTTCAGAGGATGTGGTTTGAAAAACCATTTAGGGAATTTATAATGAAACAAGGGAATGTGCGGTAAACACAAACTGCCATCTGAGAAACAGGTGAATAACTTGTGGAATGTGTTGATTTAAAAACACCCATATAAACTGAATGTGTTGAAGAACAGTTAGGGACTGTGTAATGAAAACCTGTTTGGGGGAAATGTATAGTAAACTGTTGGAATGTGTGGGGGAAATTAATTAAAATGGGATGTGTTAGACTTGCACTGGGGAATGTGTTAATAATAAACTTGGAATGGTTTTATCAAAAACAGGTTCTTTGGGGAATATGTGAATAATGAACACAAGCTGTTGGGAAATGGTTTCGAAAATTGGCTTATGGAATACGTAATTGATTTGTGAATGTGATTTTCTTTTTTAAAGTGCACTTGTGTGGAATGTGTAACAGCCGTACTTGGGGAATGTGTGGGAAATAAACTATGGGAATGAGTAATAACAAGAAAACTGTTTGGAAAATTTCATAAACTACACATGTTTGGAATGTGTTAATGTGGGGGGTGCACTTACACTCTTTGGGTCACATACACAAAAATACCACTGGTTGGGGAATGCATAGTAAATAGACACAACCTGTTGAGAATGTGTGGTGGCAGAGAAATGAATGAATAAGGAAATGTGGTAATAAAAAATTAGGAATGTGTTTTTAAAACTCCCAAACTGGGGAGAGTGATAAAACTAGTCTGGGGAATGTGTGAGTAAGAAACACACTGTTGGAATATGTAAAAATTGTTTTTGGAAATGTGGTTTTAACTGAACTGTCTGTGGAATGTGTGACTTTAAAATGGTGCGTTTGGGGAAAGCTGAAAAAGGTGTGTTTGGGGAATGTGCAACAAAAACTGAGTGTGTTTTTAAAAAAACCTGGAAAATGTCATAAACACAACAGTTTGTGAAATGTCATAAGTGTATTAAACTATTGTTTGGGAATGTTGATTTTAAAAGCATACTAATATGAACTATGAGGGAATGTGCAATGAAAAACACAACTGGAATGTGGTGGGGGGGGAGGAGATGTTGTGGAATGTGTAACAAAAGCACACACTGCTTGGAAAGAGTTGATGCAAAAATGCACACAGTTTGATGAATATGTGAATAATAAACTTCCAAACTGGGGAAAATGGGGGAAAAAAAACTTCGAACACTCGTTTGAAGTGAAACTCGTCCAGGGAATGTGTAATGAAACAATACTGGAAAATAAGGGAATGTTTTCCAAAAATCTGTTTAGCAGACTGTGTGAAGAAAGGGTGCAAGCTGTTGGGGAAATATGTAAACTCTTTTGGGGAACATGGTGTAAAGTTTATGGGAGCACGTGATGAAACAAAACTAGGGATTGTGATTTTTATTTAAAAAGCTGTAGTGTTTGGGAAAAGTTGCAAAAATAAGGGAATGTGTTACTAAACCTCTTTTTGGCAAACAACATAAAGAATGTGCACAAACTGTTGGAACTGTAAGCTTGTTTTTGGAACATGATTTTAAACTGTTTTGGGGGAGTTTTCAAATGAAGCTGTAGTTTTGGTAATGTGGGTTTTTTAAAATTTCTGTTTGGGGAATGTGTGATTAAAACATGCAGCTCAGTGTGTGTGGAGGAAGGAGTGTTAACATTCTCTCTGGAGAATGTGGTATTAAAAGCTGCTTTGGGCAATGTGTGAATAATAAACTGGAAAATTTAGTTTGTTTTAAAAACATGGCTTCAAAATCTGTACAGAGAATGTGTGAAACTGATTTGTGAGCTGGAGGTACAGTGTGTTGGAATATGTAACAAAACTGTGCTTAGAGTGCAATTGAAACTGGGGAATGTGTGGAAAATCGGTGAATCAACTGCTAGGGAATGCATCATGGAAAACTGTTTTGGGAATGTGGCGTCAGAAATCTGCACAAACGTAATGTTTAAAAACTTGCACTCTTTCTGGTAATATGCCAAAGAACTTGGAATGTGTCTAAAATAATGTTTGGGGAATGTATAGTCAATACAAACTGTGTGGGGGGAGGAATGAATAAAATAAAGGTATGTGTTAAAGACAAACTGGGAAATGTGTTAAATAAACTTGTATGTTTTTCGAATCCATAGAAACTGGGGAGTTTATAAAACTGGGGAATGTGTGAATGAACAAGCTGCTGGGAAACATTTAAACTTTTTTGGATGTCATTTAAAAAGCTGGGGAATATTTAATGACAACTTTTTAAAGTTTGGAAAGTGTATTAAGCTGTTTGGAATGTGTGTGGGGGGGATAATAAATGAATGTGACTATTAATACAAACTCTGCAAATGCCATAAATGCACAAACTGGGGGTGTCATGAACTATTGCTTAGGCATTGTCCATTAAACTTGGAATGAGTAAATACACCAGCTGTTGGGAAATGGGTAAAGACTTGTGTTTTGGGAACATGTTTTTAAATTTGGGAATGTGTGATCAAACAAATGCTATTTGAGTGATTGTTAGGTGTTTTAGAGAATGTGTAATGAAGAAAACTGGGGATGTGTCATGGAAAACTGCTGTTTTGGGCAAGGTGTTTAAAATAGTTTAGGGGAAATATACACACTGTTTGGAGTGTAAATAATGAACATAAGCTATTGGAGAACATGTGATGTTTCTGGCAACATGGTTTGGAAAACCACTGAGGGAATGTGTAGTAAACACAAACTGGCATATGTGAAAAATAGATGTATAGTTTGGGATGTGTTAAATAAAACACCAACACAAACTGAGTACTGTGCCAATGAATGGCTGGGGATTGCATCATGAGAACCTATATGGGGAATGTGTGAAAAAGGTGAAAAGGATGTGTTTAAACCCTCACTGGGGATGTGTTAGTAAACTTTGAATGGTTTTATCAGTTACTTTGGGGATATGTGAGTAATAAACACAAGCTGTTTGGAAATAAACTTTGGGAACATGTTTTTATAGCTCTTTAGGAGATGTCAAATGAAATTGCTATGATTTGTTAATGTGATTCTAAGTGCATGGTTAAGAGTGTAATAAATAGCTGTGCTTGGGGAATGCAATTAAAACTATTTGGCAATGTGTGGAAAATGAATTAACTGTTGGGAATGTGTCATAAGAAACACAAACTTGGAATGTGTTAATGGAAACTTCATGTCAAGTGTACAAAAATACTGCAGTTTGGGGAATGCAGAATAAATACACAGTAACGGTGGAGAATATGGAAAAATGAACAAAAAGTAATGTGCTAATAAACTTTTCAATTGTGAATGTGTTAATACTCCCAAACTGGGGAGTGCTCTAAAGCTATTCTGGGGAATGTGTGAATAATGAACACAAGCTGTTGGGAATGTGTATAATAAAAAAATCATTTTCTTTGTGTTGTTGGAAATATTTTAAAACTTTTGCAGAATGTGTGACTTTAAGGTGCTGTTTGGGGAAAGCTTAAGCTGCTGTATTTTGGGAAATGTGGCAAATTAAGTAACTAGGATGTGTTAATAAAAACAAACTGAAAAAAGCACAAACCGAAATAAACTCAACTGTGTGAGAAACACTGGGGTGTGTGACAACCTATTGCTGGAATGTGTTTTTAATGAATACAAACTGGGTGTATTCCTACAACTATTTTGGGAATGTATGAATAATGAACACAAGCTGTTGGGGAATATTTAAACTGTTTGTGCAAACAGTTTAAAGCTTAAAGTGAACGTGTAAATGAAACAACTGTTGGGGAATGTGCTTTACTTGGAACATGTAAAAAGCTGCAGTAAGAATGTGCGGGGGTGGATGAATAAATAAGGGAATGTGTTAATAAAAACTGTTGGCAAATGTCATGAATGCACACAGGTGTAATATACTGCTGTTTGGCCAATGTGCCAATAAAACTTGGAATGCGTAAATACACACACCAGCTGTTGGGAAATGTGTAAAGACTTTTCCAAAAACACATTGGAATATGTAATAAAACAAAAATGCATTTTTTGAATCATTTAGAGTGTAGTAGGGAATGTGTAATGGAAAACTATTGTCTGGGGCTGTGCTACTGCAAAAATGCAGTTCTGGGTCATGCGTTTTTTAAAAAACACACACACACACACACAAACGAGTGTGTTAAAAGCTGTTTTGGAAATGTGTGAATAATGAACACAAGCGGTTGGGGGATGTGAAAACTGGTTTAAACTGTAGGGAAGGTGTACTGCAACTGGGGAATGTGTGGTTTTTAAAGTGCTGTGTTTTGGAAAGTGTAATAAACTGGAGAATGTGTGAACAAGAAACAAGGGGATGTGTTAATGAAAATATGAACACTGGGAAATGTCACAATAAAGGCGCACACTGCAGCATGTGTCCTGAAATGCAAACAAGCTGTTGCTTGAAGAATGTGTCATTAAAAACAAACTTGCAATGTGTTTTTGGAATGTAGTGAAACTGTTTAGGGAATGTGTACAGCAACAAAGCTGCCATGTGTAAATGTGCCATTAAAATTTTCTTAAGAAATGTGTATAATAAACCCTCTGGCAAAAGTGTAATGGAAAACACAGCTCTTTGTGTAAAGTGTTAAAGAACTGTTGAGGGATGTACAATAAAATACTGCTGTTTGGTAAATGGTAAATACAATGTTGGGGCATGTGTGAAGCATGAATAAACTAAATGGGGAAATGTCACAAACACAAACTGCTCTTGGGGAATGTTAACAGGAATAAACCGAGACCGGGGAATCTGTTTAAACCAACAGGAATGTTTTCTTTTAAATGTGTGTGGGGATTGTTTTCAGTGTGTTGATTGTAGTAAATAGGAACAATTGCGGAATGAGTTAACAAAACTGCATGTCACACAACCATGCACAAACTGGACCATGGGGATGTGTTGTAAAAACACTGATGTTGGGGGAAAGTGCA